>NC_052334.1:6990271-7025271 GCF_016432855.1 Salvelinus namaycush | reverse complement strand
GTGTGTGTGTATGTGAGTAAGTGAGTGCTATTAGCCTTAATTTGATAAATTTACCAATAAATAATGTTGTGTGAGACATGGCCGGGCTCTTAAACTGCTGCGGCAACGCATATCACACACAGGAAACAGGGGGCGGAGCATCGTGTCTCGGACCAGTATGCTCTGACACAGCTTCTACCACCAGGCCAACAGACTGCTGAGCTGCTAACCCTATAGCTGTCTACCTGCACCGTAGAGATTATTTACATTGACTGTCCAAACATCCATACCTTACACACAGGGGTTAATTATTATTATTTGACCCTGCTGGTCATCTATGAACATTTTAACATCTTGGCTATGTTCTGTTATAATCTCCACCCGGCACAGCCAGAAGAGGACTGGCCACCCCTCATAGCCTGGTTCCTCTCTAGGTTTCTTCCTAGGTTCTGGCCTTTCTAGGGAGTTTTTCCTAGCCACTGTGCTTCTACACCTGCATTGCTTGCTGTTTGGGGTTTTAGGCTGGGTTTCTGTACAGCATTTTGAGATTTCAGCTGATGTAAGAAGGGCTTTATAAATACATTTGATTTGATTTTTAGATTTGCTTTAAATTGGGCCAGGTACTGGCGTTTATGATCCAAATGAGAACCCAAAGCGGAACTGAGAACCGGTACGTTTGGTTACGCAAATTTGAAATTATCTAATGAAAAATTGTTGTCCACATTTAAATTTCCTCAGCAAACAACATGACTAATCAACAGCAAACTCAGACAACCCCATCGTAGAAAAGTTGACCTATTCAGTTGGTCAGCTTGTCACGTTCTATGCGATTAAAAGAATATTCCTCTCAATGTGCTTTCAAATGGAGAGTTCTGCACAGGGAGAGAAACATGCCCAGTCACTGTCCAACATTCTCAACGCAGCAGCAGAAAAACACACCTTTGAAAGCAGTTTTGATGGCCGCTGTTAATATAAAGGAGGAATCGCAGAACTTTCTAGAGTTACTAAACTTATTTCTCAAATCCCCAAAATTTGTGAACTGCACCATTTTACAGTTTTTAGAAGAAGCATGATTTATATGTGTTAATCACTGGCCAGTGGCACCAATGACGTTGAATCAGGGGAAGGTCCTGTGTGTGCATGCTCTGCACCGTAAAGAAATGTATAAATACAACTGCTGGGCCTGGAGGGGCCTAGAGGGACTCCCCCCCTTCAAGCTAATGCTCAGTCATTCTGATTGTAACATTCTAACAGTGTAATTAATACATTTCATATACGCTATCGCAAAAACAATAGTTTGGTTGTGTTTATGAAGGTCTTATGTAACATTAGAATAGGATATATATATTTTAGATTTTGTTGTTAAATCATTTTCACTAGTTTATGTTACTGTAGGATATGTGTAAAAAACAACAAGAAAAACACCCAAACCAAGTGTTCAATACATTTATTCGTGGAGTGCCTTGGTTACTATGAAACCGCTACCTATCAGCTATTCCTCTTTGTGCTTGTCGATTCATATTGATCATTGATGCCACTGTGAATGTGCTTACGTGTGGTATGATTGCTAGTTAGCCTCTTGCAGATCTGGACAAAACGATCCACCTGCCACTATCGTCACTATGAATGGTGGATAGAGGGCAGGATAGACTGTTAGACTGGTATACTATAATGACCTGTAGTATAGTTAAAGTTAGTTAGACTGGTAGACTATACTGACCTGTAGTATAGTTAAAGTTAGTTAGACTGGTAGACTATACTGACCTGTAGTATAGTTAAAGTTAGTTATACTGGTATACTATAATGACCTGTGGTATAGTAAAAGTTAGACTGGTAGACTATACAGACCTGTGGTATAGTAAAAGTTAGTTAGACTGGTAGACTATACAGACCTGTGGTATAGTAAAAGTTAGACTGGTAGACTATACAGACCTGTGGTATAGTAAAAGTTAGACTGGTAGACTATAATGACCTGTGGTATAGTAAAAGTTAGACTGGTAGACTATACAGACCTGTGGTATAGTAAAAGTTAGTTAGACTGGTAGACTATACAGACCTGTGGTATAGTAAAAGTTAGTTAGACTGGTAGACTATACTGACCTGTGGTATAGTAAAAGTTAGTTAGACTGGTAGACTATACTGACCTGTGGTATAGTAAAAGTTAGTTAGACTGGTAGACTATACTGACCTGTGGTATAGTAAAAGTTAGTTAGACTGGTAGACTATACTGACCTGTGGTATAGTAAAAGTTAGTTAGACTGGTAGACTATACTGACCTGTGGTATAGTAAAAGTTAGACTGGTAGACTCTACAGACCTGTGGTATAGTAAAAGTTAGTTAGACTGGTAGACTATACAGACCTGTGGTATAGTAAAAGTTAGTTAGACTGGTAGACTATACTGACCTGTGGTATAGTAAAAGTTAGTTAGACTGGTAGACTATACTGACCTGTGGTATAGTAAAAGTTAGTTAGACTGGTAGACTATACAGACCTGTGGTATAGTAAAAGTTAGTTAGACTGGTAGACTATACAGACCTGTGGTATAGTAAAAGTTAGTTAGACTGGTAGACTATACAGACCTGTGGTATAGTAAAAGTTAGACTGGTAGACTATAATGACCTGTGGTATATTAAAAGTTAGTTAGACTGGTAGACTATACTGACCTGTGGTATAGTAAAAGTTAGTTAGACTGGTAGACTATACTGACCTGTGGTATAGTAAAAGTTAGTTAGACTGGTAGACTATACAGACCTGTGGTATAGTAAACGTTAGACTGGTAGACTATACAGAACTGTGGTATAGTAAAAGTTAGTTAGACTGGTAGACTATAATGACCTGTGGTATAGTAAAAGTTAGACTGGTAGACTATACTGACCTGTGGCATAGTAAAAGTTAGACTGGTAGACTATACAGACTATAATGACCTGTGGTATATTAAAAGTTAGCCTGGTAGACTATACAGACCTGTGGTATAGTAAAAGTTAGACTGGTAGACTATACTGATCTGTGGTATAGTAAAAGTTAGACTGGTAGACTATACAGACCTGTGGTATAGTAAAAGTTAGTTAGACTGGTAGACTATACAGACCTGTGGTATAGTAAAAGTTAGACTGGTAGAGTATAATGACCTGTGGTATAGTAAAAGTTAGACTGGTAGACTATACAGACCTGTGGTATAGTAAAAGTTAGTTAGACTGGTAGACTATACAGACCTGTGGTATAGTAAAAGTTAGACTGGTAGAGTATAATGACCTGTGGTATAGTAAAAGTTAGACTGGTAGACTATACAGACCTGTGGTATAGTAAAAGTTAGACTGGTAGACTATACAGACCTGTGGTATAGTAAAAGTTAGTTAGACTGGTAGACTATAATGACCTGTGGTATAGTAAAAGTTAGACTGGTAGACTATACAGACCTGTGGTATAGTAAAAGTTAGACTGGTAGACTATACTGACCTGTGGTATAGTAAAAGTTAGTTAGACTGGTAGACTATACAGACCTGTGGTATAGTAAAAGTTAGACTGGTAGACTATAATGACCTGTGGTATAGTAAAAGTTAGACTGGTAGACTATACAGACCTGTGGTATAGTAAAAGTTAGACTGGTAGACCATACAGACCTGTGGTATAGTAAAAGTTAGTTAGACTGGTAGACTCTACTGACCTGTGGTATAGTAAAAGTTAGACTGGTAGACTCTACTGACCTGTGGTATAGTAAAAGTTAGTTAGACTGGTAGACTCTACTGACCTGTGGTATAGTAAAAGTTAGTTAGACTGGTAGACTATACAGACCTGTTGTATAGTAAAAGTTAGACTGGTAGACTATAATGACCTGTGGTATAGTAAAAGTTAGCACATGGAAAAGTGTAGTGTATAAGGGAAGTACGAATACACCTTGATAAAGGGGAGGGGCCTGCAAGCAGATGAGGAAATGAGGTGACCAATAGAAAGCCACACAACCCTCCCCTGTGACCAATAGAAAGCCACACAACCCTCCCCTGTGACCAATAGAAAACCACACAACCCTCCCCTGTGACCAATAGAAAACCACACAACCCTCCCCTGTGACCAATAGAAAACCACACAACCCTCCCCTGTGACCAATAGAAAACCACACAACCCTCCCCTGTGACCAATAGAAAGCCACACAACCCTCCCCTGTGACCAATAGAAAACCACACAACCCTCCCCTGTGACCAATAGAAAGCCACACAACCCTCCCCTGTGACCAATAGAAAACCACACAACCCTCCCCTGTGACCAATAGAAAACCACACAACCCTCCCCTGTGACCAATAGAAAACCACACAACCCTCCCCTGTGACCAATAGAACCACACAACCCTCCCCTGTGACCAATAGAAAACCACACAACCCTCCCCTGTGACCAATAGAAAACCACACAACCCTCCCCTGTGACCAATAGAAAACCACACAACCCTCCCCTGTGACCAATAGAAAGCCACACAACCCTCCCCTGTGACCAATAGAAAACCACACAACCCTCCCCTGTGACCAATGAAAAAAACATATATATAGAGAGTGTTGTAATGATGGGCAAATAGTTAAAGTACAAAAGGGAAAATAAATAAACATAAATATGGGTTGTATTTACAAAGGTGTTTGTTCTTCACTGGTTGCCCTTTTTTCGTGGCAACAGGTCACAAATCTTGCTGCTGTAATTGCACACTATTTCACCCAATTCAGATGGCAGTTTATAAAAATGTATTGAGGAAAAGGCCTTTTTAAATGCCTCATGAGTTTACAACTGTTTTACCCCAACTCCATCATCACCCAAAGTACAATCCTAAACATGTATTTGTTAACAGGAAATGCTTGAACTGGTTGAATCAACGTTGTTTCCATGTCGTGCTGACAAAAAAAATGCAATGCGATGACGTTGAATTAACGTGGAAAAGTGATTGCATTTGCAAAAAGTCATCAAGGTAAGGCAATTTTTGACCCAACTTTCAACCTAAATCTAATGACATGATGACACTTTTTGTTGATTTCATGTTGAAATCAAGTCAGTTGACAACTCAACCAAAAAGAAATCTAAACTAGATGTTGAACTGACGTCTGTGCCCAGTGGGTAGGCTACTGAACATGTCCAGGCGATTCAGTCTCAACCACATGGGCCTACAATAAATGCTTATTATTCTTTAAATAATATTGTAAATGTGCAGAAAAAGCGACTTAATAAGCGTGTTTGCACTGGTCGAGGGACAGGATATGCTATGCTCGCGCGCAGAACGCTGCACCTGTCCTTTATACGCACGCAATAGCGCTGTGATGCATGATAAAAATGTAGTTTTCGGGAAGATAAAAAGTACCGAATCAGTTTTTAGCCTATCTAAAGTAGGCCTATGTGTGTACAAATGGTAGACCCGCGGTCTAAGTAGAGTAGGGAACTCACAAGCCACCAAAATAACAGAACACACCAAAACACACCAAAAAAATAAACAAAATCTAAAAATCTACGAAACAGCAATTTTGTGCAGTGGCTACTTTTCATGAAATCATGGTCTAACCTTGTCTCACCACAGAGAAGCAGCAGGCAGTCCTGTCCTCGGAAGGGGAATCCGTATCAGAATGAACAATAGTATAATAAATTGTTCAGCACTTTCATACAATAGTCTATATACAGTCTACACCGGGCAGCTGCCGGCCCTCCCTCTATAAGAGATATAAGATATTGAATAAAGGGGAATCATCACCCTGTCTGTATCCTCTCACACAAGCAAGCACACGTAGCCTACAGTACATGCGCGCACCTAAACGCACACAGCGGTCCATTGGCGCACCTACACACACCGGTCCAGTAAACGTTAAAGACCTCCACTTACTTATTCTCTAGCCGATGCCCTCTGCTCTCCGCTCCTCACAAGACGTTCTCTCCGTGATTAGTGGAATGTTTTCTCTCCTTTTCCCGTTTTCTCTTCTTCCCTTCCTTTGCCTCTGTTGGTGTTCACACGCAGGTGCATGCAGGGCGGACGTTTCCACATGGCACCAGAGCCAAGACCTCTCTCTCACTCTCTCTCGTCCTCTCTCTCTATGTCTCTCTTTCTTTTGCTCTTTCTCTCTGTCTTGCTCTCACTCACTCTCTCTGTCTTGCTCTCCCTCACTCTCTCTTTCTTTTTCTATCTATCTCTCTATCTCTCTTTCATTATTTCTCTCTCTCTCTTTCTGTTTGACTCACCCATTTTACTTTCTCACTGAGAGGCCCCTGACAGAGTAAATAGAGCAGAGAGAAGAGATAAGGAAAGCGGTAGGGGAGGAGAGGAGAAAGGGGGAGAGGTGGGGGAGGAGAGGAGAAAGGGGGAGAGGTAGGGGAGGAGAGGAGAGGGTAGAGGTAGGGGAGGAGAGGGGTAGAATGGTAGGGGAGGAGAGGAGAAATGGGGAGAGGTAGGGGAGGAGAGGAGAGGGGGGAGGAGAGGAGAGGGGAGAGGTAGGGGAGGAGAGGAGAGGAGAGGGGAGATGTGGGGGAGGAGAGGGGAGAGGGGAAAGGGGGAGAGGTAGAGGAGGGGAGAGGTAGGGGAGGAGAGGAGAGGGGAGAGGTAGGGGATGAGAGGAGAAAAGGGGAGATGTAGGGGAGGAGAGGAGAGGGGTAGAGCGGTAGGGGAGGAGATGAGAAAGGGGGAGAGGTAGGGGAGGAGAGGGGATGGAGAGGAGGAGAGATGGGGAGAGGTAGGAGAAGAGAGGGGAGGAGGAGAGATGGGGAGAGGTAGGAGAAGAGAGGGGAGAGGAGGAGAGATGAAGAGAGGAGTAGATGGGGGTGGGCAGGGGCTCTCTGGGTTGATGGTGGGAGGGTAGGGGCTCTCTGGGTTGATGGTGGGAGGGCAGGGGCTCTCTGGGTTGATGGTAAGAGGGCAGGGGCTCTCTGGGTTGATGGTGGGAGGGCAGGGGCTCTCTGGGTTGATGGTGGGAGGGCAGGGGCTCTCTGGGTTGATGGTGGGAGGGCAGGGGCTCTCTGGGTTGATGGTGGGAGGGCAGGGGCTCTCTGGGTTGATGGTGGGAGGGCAGGGGCTCTCTGGGCTGATGGTGGGAGGGCAGGGGCTCTCTGGGTTGACGGTGGAAGCAAATTTCTTCCAGCAAATTCAGAAAAGTGCTGTTGTACACCAACAGCATGGTACTACAGAGGAAAATCAGGCAATTGAAATTCATTAGGCACTAATCTATGGATTTCACATGACTGGGAATACAGATATGCATCTGGTAGGGGAGTGGATCAGAAAACCAGTCAGTATCTGGTGTGACCACCATTTGCCTCATGCAGCACGATACATCTCCTTAACATAGAGTTGGCTGTTGATTGTGGCTTGTGGAATGTTGTCCCACTAATCTTCAATGGCTGTGCGAAGTTGATGGACATTGACGTGAACTGGACAATGCTGTAGTACACGTCGATCCAGAGCATCCCAAACATGATCAATGGGTGACATGTCTGGTGAGTATGCAGGCCATGGAAGAAATGGGACATTTTCAGCTTCCAGGAATTGTGTACAGAGCCTTGCGACATGGGGCCGTTCATTATCATGCTGAAACATGAGGAGATGACAGCAGATGAATGACACGACAACGGGCCTCAGGATCTCATCATGGCATTCAAACTGCCATCGATAAAATGCAATTGTGTTTGTTGTCTGTAGCTAATGCCTGCCCATACCATAACCCCACCGCCACCATGGGGCACTCTGTTCACAACGTTGGCATCAGCAAACCGATTGCCCACACAACCCCATCACACAACCCCATACACACTGTCTGCCCTCTGCCAGGTGCAGGTGAAACTGGGATTCATCCGTGAAGAGCACACTTCTCCAGTGTGCCAGTGGCCATGGAAGATTAGTATTTGCCCGCTGAAGTCGGTTACGACGCTGAACTGCAGTCAGGTCAAGACCCTGGTGAGGACGACGAGCACGCAGATGAGCTTCCCTGAGCCACAGTTTGTGCAGAAATTCTTTGGTTGTGCAAACCCACAGTTTAATCAGCTGTCCAGGTGGCTCATCTCAGACCATCCCGCAAGTGAAGAACCCAGATGTGGAGGTCCTGGTCTGGCGTGGTTACACGTGGTCTGCGGTTGTTAGGCCGGTTGGACATACTGACAAATTCTATAAAATGACATTGGAGGTGGCTTATGGTAGAGAAATTAACATACAATTATATGGCAACAATTCTGGTGGACAATCCTGCTGTCAGCATGCCAACTGTACGCTCCCTCAAAACCGAGGCATCTGTGGCATTGTGTTGTTTTACAAAACTGCACATTTTAGAGTGGCCTTTTATTGTCCCCACCACAAGGTGCACCTGTGTAATGATCATGCTGTTTAATCAGCTTCTTGATATGCCACTCCTATCAGATGGATGGATTATTTTGGCAAAGGAGAAATGCCACTAACAAGGATGTGAACAAATTTGTTGAGAAATAATTTTCTGTGCTTTTGGAACATTTCTGGGATCTTTTATTTCAGCTCATGAAACATGGGACCAACACTTTACATGTTGTGTTTATATTTTTGTTCAGTGTATTTGGATGATACTATTATGTAAGCTATTGCCCTTCCTGTTAGAACTGCATCGTTGGTTAAGGGCTTGTAAGTAAGTATTTCACTGTAAAGGTCTACACCTGTTGTATTCAGCTCATGTGACAAATAACATTTTATTTGATTTGGCTGCATCAAACCTACAGTCAGATTTTATTGCTATGCAGGAATCGTTTGTTGATATAAAACGTGTGCTTTAATATGGGCAAAACGAAATACATGTTGTTTTTAAACTCTCTTCTGAATGTTTCAGATGAATTACATGTTCACTCATAAGTTCCCCAATCAAACGTGTTCCCCCATATAAATACTTAGGCATTTGGATTGATATGGATGTGATGTTTAAAAACATATAGATCAAATCAAATTCAAATCAAATACATTTATAAAGCCCTTTTTACATCAGCAGATGTCACAAAGTGCTATACAGAAACCCAGCCTAAAACCCCAAACAGTAAGCAATGCAGATGTAGAAGCATGGTGGCTAGGAAAAACTCCCTAGAAAGGCAGGAACATAGGAAGAAACCTAGAGAGGAACCAGGCTCTGAGGGGTGACCAGTTCTCTTCTAGCTGTGCCAGGTGGAGATTATAAGAGAACATGGCCATTAAGGCCAGATTGTTCTTCAAGATGTTCAAACATTCATAGATGACTAGCAGTGTCAAATAATAACCACAGTGGTTGTAGAGGGTGCAACAGGTCAGTACCTCAGGAGTAAATGTCAGTTGGCTTTTCATAGGCGAGCATTCAGGTCGAGACAGCAGGTGCGGTAGAGAGAGAGAGAGAGAATGAGGGAGAGAGAGAGAGTCGAAAACAGCAGGTCCAGGACAAGGTAGCACATCCGATGAACAGGTCAGGGTTCTATAGCCGCAGGCAGAACAGTTGAAACTGGAGCAGCAGCACGGCATGGTGGACTGGGGACAGCCAGGAGTCATCAGGCCAGTTAGTCCTGAGGCATGGTCATAGTGCTCAGGTCCTCCGGGAGGGGAAGGAGAGAGGGAGAGAGAGAGAATTAAAGGGAGCATACTTAAATTCACACAAGACACCAGATAAGACAGGAGAATTGCACCAGATATAACAGACTGACCGTAGTCCCACATAGACCATTTGTATTTGTATTTATTATGGATCCCCATTAGCAGCTACTCTTCCTGCGGTCCGGAGAAATTCTGGCAGTTATACCATTTAAAAACATTACAATACATTCATAACAGTTTCACAACACACTAAGTGTGTCCTCAGGCCCCTACTCCACTACCACATATCTACAACACAAAATCCATGTGTGTAGTGCATATGTTTTCATGTGTGTGTCTGTGCTTATGTGTCTGTGCTTATGTGTCTGTGATTATGTGTCTGTGCTTATGTGTCTGTGCTTATGTGTCTGTGCTTATGTGTCTGTGCTTATGTGTCTGTGATTATGTGTCTGTGCTTATGTGTCTGTGCTTATGTGTCTGTGCTTATGTTTCTGTGATTATGTGTCTGTGCTTATGTGTCTGTGATTATGTGTCTGTGATTATGTGTCTGTGCTTAGTGTCTGTGCTTATGTGTCTGTGATTATGTGTCTGTGCTTATGTTTCTGTGCTTGGGTGTCTGTGGTTATGTGTCTGTGCTTATGTGTCTGTGCGTATGTGTCTGTGCTTATGTGTCTGTGCTTATGTGTCTGTGCGTATGTGTCTGTGCTTAGTGTCTGTGCTTATGTGTCTGTGCGTATGTGTCTGTGCTTAGGTGTCTGTGCTTATGTGTCTGTGTTTATGTGTCTGTGGTTATGTGTCTGTGCTTATGTGTCTGTGCTTATGTTTCTGTGATTAGGTGTCTGTGCTTATGTGTCTGTGTTTATGTGTCTGTGCTTATGTGTCTGTGCTTATGTGTCTGTGCGTATGTGTCTGTGCTTAGTGTCTGTGCTTATGTGTCTGTGCGTATGTGTCTGTGCTTAGGTGTCTGTGCTTATGTGTCTGTGTTTATGTGTCTGTGCTTATGTGTCTGTGTTTATGTGTCTGTGCTTATGTTTCTGTGCGTATGTGTCTGTGTTTAGGTGTCTGTGCGTATGTGTCTGTGCGTATGTGTCTGTGTTTATGTGTCTGTGCGTATGTGTCTGTGCTTAGGTGTCTGTGCTTAGGTGTCTGTGCTTAGGTGTCTGTGCGTATGTGTCTGTGATTATGTGTCTGTGCTTATGTGTCTGTGCTTATGTGTCTGTGCGTATGTGTCTGTGATTATGTGTCTGTGCGTATGTGTCTGTGTTTAGGTGTCTGTGCTTAGGTGTCTGTGCGTATGTGTCTGTGCTTATGTTTCTGTGATTATGTGTCTGTGCTTATGTGTCTGTGCTTATGTGTCTGTGCTTATGTGTCTGTGCTTATGTGTCTGTGCGTATGTGTCTGTGTTTATGTGTCTGTGCGTATGTGTCTGTGCTTAGGTGTCTGTGCTTATGTGTCTGTGTTTATGTGTCTGTGCTTATGTGTCTGTGTTTATGTGTCTGTGCTTATGTGTCTGAGCGTATGTGTCTGTGCTTAGGTGTCTGTGCTTATGTGTCTGTGTTTATGTTTGTGTTTATGTGTCTGTGCGTATGTGTCTGTGCCTATGTGTCTGTGCTTATGTTTGTGTTGCTTCACAGTCCCGCTGTTCCATAAGGTGTATTTTTATCTGTTTAAAAAAAAATCAGATTCTACTGGTTGCATCAGTTACCTGATGTGGAATAGAGTTCCACGTAGTCATGGCGCTATGTAGTACTGTGTGCCTCTGATGGAAAAAAGGGCTTTATAAATACATTTGATTGATAGTTTGTTCTAGACTTGGGGACTGTGAAGAGACCTCTGGTGGCATGTCTTGTGGGATATGGGTGGGTGTCTGAGCTGTGTGCTAGTAGTTCAAACAGACAGCTTGGTGCTTTCAACATGTCAATACCTCTCACAAATACAAGTAGTGATGAAGTCAATCTCTCCTCCACTTTGAGCCAGGAGAGATTGACATGCATATTATTAATGTTAGCTCTATGTGTACATCCAAGGGCCAGCCATGCTGCCCTGTTCGGAGCCAATTGCAATTTTCCTAAGTCCCTCTTTGTGGCACCTGACCACACGACTGAACAGTAGTCCAGGTGTGACAAAACTAGGGCCTATAGGACCTGCCTTGTTGACAGTGCTGTTAAGAAGGTAGAGCAGCACTTTATTATGGACAGACTTCTCTGTTTTCCCCATCTTAGCTACTATTGTATCAATATGTTTTGACCATGACAGTTTACAATTCAGGGTTACTCCAAGCAGTTTAGTCACCTCAACTTGCTCAATTTACACATGATTTATTACAACATTTAGTTGAGTTTTAGGGTTTAGTGAATGATTTGTCCCAAATACAATGCTTTAAGTTTTTGAAATGTTTAGAACTAACTTTTTCCTTGCCACCCATTCTGAAACTAACTGGAGCTCTTTGTTAAGTGTTGCAGTCATTTCAGTTGCTGTATTAGCTGACGTGTATAGTGTTTAGGCATCCGCATACATAGACACACTGGCTTTACTCAAAGCACGTCGTTAGTAAAGATTGGGAAAAAAGTAAGAGGCCTAGACAGCTGCCCTGGGGAATTCCTGATTCTATCTGGATTATATTGGAGAAGCTTCCGTTAAAGAACACCCTCTGTGTTCTGTTAGACAAGTAACTCTTTATCCACATTATAGCAGGGGGTGTAAAGCCACAACACATACGCTTTTCCAGCAGCAGATCATGATTGATAATGATCGATAAGTAAGTGCTGTGCTTGTTGAATGCCCTTCCCTATAAGCGTGCTGAAAGTCTGTTGTCAATTTGTTTACTGTAAAATAGCATTGTATCTGCTCAAACAGCACTTTACTAAGGGTTGGTAACAGGTTGATTGGTCGGCTATTTGAGCCAGTTGAAGCATAGATACTGGAGGCTGAGACGGGGGGGTTCGGGGGACACTGTGGCCACTGTGGCCTAGTCCAACGATACCCCCGGACAGGGCCAACCAGGCAGGATATAACCCCATCCACCTTGCCAAAGCACAGCTGGTTAAGAAGCTACGATTTAAAGTTAGCTTTTTCTACAGAAAGAGATTGTGCCTTTCTCTAAGTAGTAGGAAGCAGATTATTCAGTCAACGTTTTTTATCTGTTCTTGATTATGGTGATATTATTTATCAAAATGCAGCTGCTTCTACTCCTAACTCTTTGGATGGCATCTGCCCTTCCTTTTGTTACGGGTGACAGTTTTGATACTGATCACTACATCCTGTATCAAAAGGTTGGCTGGACTTCGCTAAAGACCCGTAGATCTCTACATGACTCCCTTTTGGTTTACAAGGCCCTCCCTACTTTATAACCTTCCGTCTTATCTAATTTTGCTGTTGAAGTATAGACACCTGAGTTGCCTAATCCGTTGACAGGATTGGTTAACTCTTGAGGTTCCTAGGGTCTCCACCGATCTAGGTAAATCTGCTTTTAGTTTTAATGCACCACATTGCTGGAACAAAATTCTAAATACATTTCATCTTGATGTTCTGGTGACATTCTGGTAATTTAAGGTATTGATTGGGGACTTATTTGTGGAGGAATGCAACAGTTTTTCTGTGTGATTTGTGATGGTTTATTGTGCTCCCCATGACTGTGTTTTTGTATTTTAATATACGGTATATATACAGTATATATAGTACCAGTCAAAGGTTTGGACACCTACTCATTCCAGGGTTTTTCTTTATTTTTACTATTTTCTATAATAATAATAACAATAATAGTGAAGACATCAAAACTATGAAATAACACATATGGAATCATGTTGTAACCAAAAAAGTGTTAAACAAATCAAAATATGTTTTATATTTGAGATTCTTCGAAGTAGCCACCCTTTTGGGGTGGCAGGTAGCCTAGTGGTTGGAGCATTGGGCCAGTAACCGAAAGATTGCTAGATCGAATCCCCGAGCTGACAAGGTATAAATCTATCATTCTGCCCCTGAACAAGGCAGTTAACCCACTGTTCCTAGGCTGTCATTGTAAATCAGGATTTGTTCTTAACTGACTTGCCTAATTAAACAAAGGTTAAATGAAAACTTTTTTTTTTTAAATGTGCATGCTCTTGACATTCTGTCAACCAGCTTCATGAGGAATGCTTTTCCAAACAGTCTTGAAGGAGTTCCCACATATGAGCGCATTTGTAAAAGAGACCTAGAACTCAAAATAAAGGTTAAATCAAATAAATACATTTTAATTAAACTCACTATCATTATTAGGCTCATCGCTAAAGCCTGGTCATTAGTCTGAGATCTAACACAACTCGTCAAGTCTTTGTCTTTAGTGAGGGCCTATAGCCTACTCATCTTACAGATGTAGTTCAGAGAACCACGTTCTCTACAGGAGCTATAAATTGGCCCACAGTCAACTCCTCCAGTTCTGTCAGTCCTGTGGTGTGAGTGATGTCATAAATACCAGACAATAGAACAACACTTGATATTTCCACCTGATGACTCATAGCAAAAATACCAGACACATGCATGTTTAGCGAGGCTAAAGATAGCCAGCGTTGCTAATCAGGAGCTATTGTTTGATCGTGCAGGGTTTGCATAATGAAACATTTCCCTGGCTAAGTTAAGCTAGCACCTGCTGCTAACTGTGGGTTTCAAGGTATAAACATTACCATTAGTTACAGATCTAGGATCACCTTACCCTCTCTGGATGCTAACCTTAATCATTAGGGGGTGGGGGGCACAAAACCTGAGATCAGTTTTAAGAGACTTGGTCCTACTGTGTTTCAGGGTGGTCTCAGAGGTGGGTTGCTGGTGATTAGCTAAATGAGTCTGAGGAGTTGTGTTTCCTCTGGCAACAGAGCTGTGTGTTTGGGTTGGGACAGGAATCTCATACTGTAGTTTTAGACCGTCACTAATTGGTTTGGGCCAGATGTGAGGGAGGATTGGGCTGAAAAGGACAAAGTCTGGACATGGTCAATTTACAGCAACGCAGGAATAGAACAGTGAATTTAGATGTATGTGTGTTTTCTCTCATTTGTCTCCAGTCTGTTGGCATGGACAGTGTATTGGCTTTTAAAAATAGCCCCAATCATTCAGTTAATTGTGTCAAAGTAGCCTAAAGTCTGTAATTGATGTCTGTTATTTTGGTCCTATGGGCATGTGTGGTAGGAACATTCAGCAATAGCTTGTCAATGCATTAATCACAGATTTGGAAATGCTTTGGTCCAGAGAATCAGTCATGTTAGTAAAGTTGTTATGGGTCATCTTTGTTGCTCCATGATCAAGTCAAGTCTATCTGTATTGTGCCAAAGGGGAATTTAGTGGTAGTCACTTGATGGCCATGCTAAAATATAGAATAAAAACAGTGAAACTAAAGGCCATCTCTGATTCTCTCCCTTCTCCCCGAACTGTGCAATCATTCACTTCCTCAATGAATCAAACGCATTTTATTGGTGTAAGAATGGACTAGCGGGTAGAAGGGTTTGGAAATCAGACCATAACCAATATCTGACTGAAATAAAAGTCCAGTGTGAGTTTCACCCAGTGGATCTGATGGATGTCTCTCTCTCGGTTGTGGACGTTACCACTCAAGGGTCACTCATCTGCACGTGGCCATGTAAGGTTACACTTCAGAGTCAGTGGCTGTATTCAAGAGCATCACATCAACGATGCATTGTGTGTAAATGGTGACTGACTGATCTACAAATAATAATGAGTCGTTATTTATGATACAAGGTGATTTGTAGACGGTGGAAGGAAAAAGTACCCAATTGTCATACTTGAGTAAAAGTGAAACTCATCCAGTAAAGTACTTGATTAAAATTCTAAAAGTATCTGGTTGTAAATATATGTACATTTTAGTCATTTAGCAGACGCTCTTATCCAGAGCGACTTACAGTAGAGTGCATACATTTTATTACATTTTTACATACTGAGACAAGGATATCCCTACCGGCCAAACCCTCCCTAACCTGGACGACGCTATGCCAATTGTGCGTCACCCCACGGACCTCCTGGTTGCGGCCGGCTGCGACAGAGACTGGGCGCGAACCCAGCCCAGCCTGGGCGCGAACCCAGAGACTCTGGTGGCGCAGCTAGCACTGCGATGCAGTGCCCTAGACCACTGCGCCACCCGGGAGGTTAAGTATCAATGTAAGTATCAAAGTACTTACATTGTATCATGGTATCATGTATCATGGTATCATGTACTAAGTATCATGTAAGTATCAAAACTAAAAGTAAATGCTATAATTCATTTCAAATTCCTTATATTAAGCAGATCAGATGGCACGATTTTCTTGTTTTTTAATTTACAGATAGCCATGGGCAACACTCCAACACTCAGACTTCATTTACAAATGAAGCTTTTGTGTTTATTAATGAGTCTGTGGGATCAGAGGCAGTAGGGACGACCACGTGTTCTCTTGATAAGTGCGTGAATTGGACCATTTACCTGTCCTGCTAAGCATTCGAAATGTAGTAAGTAATTTTGGATGTCAGGTAAACTGTATGGGAGTAAAAATAACATATTTTCTTTAGGAATGTAGTGGAGTAAAAGTAAAAGTTGTCAAAAATAGAAATAGTAAAGTACAGATACCTAAAAAAACGACTTAAGTAGTAGATCAAAGTATTTTTACCTAGTTGCTTTACACCACTGTTTGTGATCAGTCAGTCGGCAGTTGCCTGCAATGTCGAACAAACCCAATCACTCTTCTGCAAGAGTCGGACTCCACCTCCGAGTCAGGGTCAATATTCTGCACATGCCCAGTAAGGTTTCACCTCAGAGTCAGTCTCTCAACTGTACATGCACAGTAAGGTTACACCTCAGAGTCCTCTCTCTCTCTCTCTGACCTCTTTAGTGCAGAAAACCTGGCATTTCCACAACGGCCGGGAAACCTTATTTAGGGAGTTCGTAGAAACTGCTGCTAATCGCTGTACCAGGGTCCCCTAATGGTCAATGTTAGGGCTGGGGCAGGGTAGACTAGCTTCCTGTCCCTGTGATAGACTAGCTTCCTGGCCCTGTGATAGACTAGCTTCCTGTCCCTGTGATAGACTAGCTTCCTGTCCCTGTGATAGACTAGCTTCCTTTCTCTGTGATAGACTAGCTTCCTGTCCCTGTGATAGACTAACGTCCTGTCCCTGTGATAGACTAGCTTCCTGTCCCTGTGATAGACTAGCTTCCTGTCCCTGTGATAGACTAGCTTCCTGTCCCTGTGATAGACTAGCTTCCTGTCTCTGTGATAGACTAGCTTCCAATCCCTGTGATATACTAGCTTCCTGTCCCTGTGATAGACTAGCTTCCTGTCCCTGTGATAGACTAACGTCCTGTCCCTGTGATAGACTAGCTTCCTGTCCCTGTGATAGACTAGCTTCCTGTCCCTGTGATAGACTACCTTCCTGTCCCTGTGATAGACTAGCTTCCTTTCTCTGTGATAGACTAGCTTCCAGTCCCTGTGATAGACTAGCTTCCTGTCCCTGTGATAGACTAGCTTCCTGTCCCTGTGATAGACTAGCTTCCTGTCTCTGTGATAGACTAGCTTCCTTTCTCTGTGATAGACTAGCTTCCAGTCCCTGTGATAGACTAGCTTCCTGTCCCTGTGATAGACTAGCTTCCTGTCCCTGTGATAGACTAGCTTCCTTTCTCTGTGATAGACTAGCTTCCTTTCTCTGTGATAGACTAGCTTCCTGTCCCTGTGATAGACTAGCTTCCTGTCCCTGTGATAGACTAGCTTCCTGTCCCTGTGATAGACTAGCTTCCTGTCTCTGTGATAGACTAGCTTCCTGTCCCTGTGATAGACTAGCTTCCTGTCCCTGTGATAGACTAGCTTCCTGTCCCTGTGATAGACTAGCTTCCTGTCTCTGTGATAGACTAGCTTCCAGTCCCTGTGATAGACTAGCTTCCTGTCCCTGTGATAGACTACCTTCCTGTCCCTGTGATAGACTAGCTTCCTGTCCCTGTGATAGACTAGCTTCCTGTCCCTGTGATAGACTAGCTTCCAGTCCCTGTGATAGACTAGCTTCCTGTCCCTGTGATAGACTAGCTTCCAGTCCCTGTGATAGACTAGCTTCCTGTCCCTGTGATAGACTAGCTTCCTGTCCCTGTGATAGACTAGCTTCCTGTCCCTGTGATAGACTAGCTTCCAGTCCCTGTGATAGACTAGCTTCCTGTCCCTGTGATAGACTAGCTTCCAGTCCCTGTGATAGACTAGCTTCCTGTCCCTGTGATAGACTAGCTTCCTGTCCCTGTGATAGACTAGCTTCCTGTCCCTGTGATAGACTAGCTTCCTGTCCAGAGGGTGTACTTGTACATCAAGTCTCATGTTACAGAAACAGGAAATAGGCTCCTGCTCCTAAGAGCTGTTCCGGCTCTCACAAACCAAGGCTCGTGCAAGGCTACTTACGGGGAGGGATTTATGAATGCCCCGGGGGGCTCTCTGGAGATCGGGGGAGACCCAGATAGCATATGAACATGTCATAAGCCTTGGCAAAATATGTAGAATTGCAGGAAATTAGCTTGAAACTGCAACATTTTCTCTCAGCCTCAAGGTTTCGAAAATTACACATGCGAATCGATGTGGCCGGAGGTCAGCTACTGTAGCTAGCAACAATGACAAGAAGCTGCCTTGTGGGAAATCGTAGGTGGCTCGTTTCAGCTCATTTTATATTGTTATTGATACCATGTCTTGTTTTGAGGTGTTTTGACTGATGTCATGTCTACGCTATTATGGCAAACATTCGCTAGCTAGCTAACCAACAACTGTATCAATGTATTTGAGAGACAACAAGTGCTCATTGTGCAATTTATGTTTTCAATAAACATTGGAGACTAAATATAGTTTACATGTTGTCAACAGTCTAAGCCAACCCTGTCTGTTTGGCCCCATAGTTGTTCACGCCTCAAAAATAGCATGAGCTGAGCTATAAAACAGCAAATTTTTCTCTCAGCTTCATGACAGAATGTGTAGAATAGCGTGATTAAACTGCAGTTTTCTCTCTGCCCCATGGCAAAATGTGTAGAATAGCATGATTAAACTGCAGTTTTCTCTCTGCCCCATGGCAAAATGTGTAGAATAGCATGATTAAACTGCAGTTTTCTCTCTGCCCCATGGCAAAATGTGTAGAATAGCATGATTAAACTGCAGTTTTCTCTCTGCCCCATGGCAAAATGTGTAGAATAGCATGATTAAACTGCAGTTTTCTCTCTGCCCCATGGCAAAATGTGTAGAATAGCATGATTAAACTGCATTTTTCTCTCTGCCCCATGGCAAAATGTGTAGAATAGCATGATTAAACTGCAGTTTTCTCTCTGCCCCATGGCAAAATGTGTAGAATAGCATGATTAAACTGCAGTTTTCTCTCTGCCCCATGGCAAAATGTGTAGAATAGCATGATTAAACAGCAGTTTTCTCTCTGCCCCATGGCAAAATGTGTAGAATAGCATGATTAAACTGCAGTTTTCTCTCTGCCCCATGGCAAAATGTGTAGAATAGCATGATTAAACTGCATTTTTCTCTCTGCCCCATGGCAAAATGTGTAGAATAGCATGATTAAACTGCAGTTTTCTCTCTGCCCCATGGCAAAATGTGTAGAATAGCATGATTAAACTGCAGTTTTCTCTCTGCCCCATGGCAAAATGTGTAGAATAGCATGATTAAACTGCAGTTTTCTCTCTGCCCCATGGCAAAATGTGTAGAATAGCATGATTAAACTGCAGTTTTCTCTCTGCCCCATGGCAAAATGTGTAGAATAGCATGATTAAACTGCATTTTTCTCTCTGCCCCATGGCAAAATGTGTAGAATAGCATGATTAAACTGCAGTTTTCTCTCTGCCCCATGGCAAAATGTGTAGAATAGCATGATTAAACTGCAGTCTTCTCTCTGCCCCATGGCAAAATGTGTAGAATAGCGTGATTAAACTGCAGTTTCCCTCTGCCCCATGGCAAAATGTGTAGAATAGCATGATTAAACTGCAGTTTTCTCTCTGCCCCATGGCAAAATGTGTAGAATAGCATGATTAAACTGCAGTTTTCTCTCTGCCCCATGGCAAAATGTGTAGAATAGCGTGATTAAACTGCAGTTTCCCTCTGCCCCATGGCAAAATGTGTAGAATAGCATGATTAAACTGCAGTTTTCTCTCTGCCCCATGGCAAAATGTGTAGAATAGCATGATTAAACTGCATTTTTCTCTCTGCCCCATGGCAAAATGTGTAGAATAGCATGATTAAACTGCAGTTTTCTCTCTGCCCCATGGCAAAATGTGTAGAATAGCATGATTAAACTGCATTTTTCTCTCTGCCCCATGGCAAAATGTGTAGAATAGCATGATTAAACTGCATTTTTCTCTCTGCCCCATGGCAAAATGTGTAGAATAGCATGATTAAACTGCATTTTTCTCTCTGCCCCATGGCAAAATGTGTAGAATAGCATGATTAAACTACATTTTTCTCTCTGCCCCATGGCAAAATGTGTAGAATAGCATGATTAAACTGCAGTCTTCTCTCTGCCCCATGGCAAAATGTGTTGAATTGCAGGAAATTATCTGTTAAAAAAAAGCAAAAATACAATAAAGTTTGGGTTAGAGGTAGGTGGGGGGACCCTGGCTACTTACTTAGTTTTACTTACTGGGGGTTAGACCCCCCCCCCCCCCCCCCCCCCCCCCCCTATACCTCTGTGCTTAATTAGAGCTAACAGGAGGTGCCCTGTCAGGTGCCTGTGGATAATTAACTCAGAGCATGTAGTTAAGACACCTGTGCCAAAGAAATACCTGACACATGTCCCTGATCATGCTGATTAGTGGGTAGCTGATCGTGCTGAGTGATTACTAGTTATCTGATCATGTTTAGTGATTATGTTAACGTCCTGTACCTATGACCATAGCACACCAGTGATAAAACCACAATTTATCACACACCCTTGTATAATAGTGCTTTAGGATTCGGTAATGTTGAGTGATTATTGGTTGTTTGGTACTATTGACGAAAGAAACATGTTCTATACATGACACCGCTGCGGTGCTGTCCTCTCCATCCTCTTTGTTAGGGTGGGCTGAGAGACCTGGCTTACCAAAACCTCTCAGCCAATCACACTGTCCATTCGCTTAGAGGTCAGAGGTCAGGGGTGAGCGGCTAACAGTGTCCCCTCGATGTGCCCATTGTTTTAGGTTTTTGGGTCATGGAAGGGGCTTCTTTCCCCTCACTCCATCCAGTCCCGCATCCCCCCCCAACCAATCCCTATTTTAGCCTGGACTATAAATAGACCTAGTGGTTTTCACAAGGGGGTCAGAGATAGGCGAAGGGGTAATCCCTCTGCCCCTCTGTTACATAACTAATGGGGCGGTGGGGTGCTCTGTCTGTGTGTGTCCTGACCCTGTGGGCCGTGAACGTGAATGCACTTACGCTATGCCTTGGACAAACACAGTCGCTGTGTTGCGTGACTAGAACCTGAGCAGCCTGGCTGGATGATGGGAACAACTAACAGAACATAGTTAGCACGCATGTAACGTTTACTCTCCTCCATTGCTCTATTGTTCTTGCTTTCTCCCTCTCTCTGTCTCTCTCTCTGTCTCTCTCTCTCTCTCTCTCTCTCTCTCTCTCTCTCTCTCTCTTCCTCTCCTCTCTCTCTCTCTCTCTCTCCTCCTCGTTCCTCTCTTCCCTATCCCTCTCTCTATCAGTCCCCCCCTCTCTTTCCTCTCTCTATCACCCTCCTCTTCTCCTCTCTCTCTCTCTCTCTCTCTCTCTCTTGCTATCCCTCTCTCTCGCTATCCCTCTCTCATCCCTCTCTTTATCCATATATCTTTCTCTCTCTATCACCCCCCTCTCTCTCTCTCTCTCTCTTGCAATCCCACTCTCGCCCTATCCCTCTCTCCATCCCTCTCTCTATCAGCCTATCTTTCTCTCTCTATCACCCTCTCTCTCTCTCTCTCTCTCTTGCTATCCCTATTTCTTGCTACCTCTCTCTCTCTCTCCCTATCCCTCTCTCCATCCCTCTCTCTATCAGCCTATCTTTCTCTCTCTATCACCCTCTCTCTCTCTCTCTCTTGCTATCCCTATTTCTTGCTACCCCTCTCTCTCTCTCTCTCTCTTGCTATCCCTCTCTCATCCCTCTCTCTATCAGTCTATCTTTCTCTCTCTATCGCCCTCTCTCTCTCTCTCTCACTCTCTCACTCTCTCTTGCTGTCCATACTAAGATAAAAAAGTTGGGTTTCCAATAAGTTGAGTTTCCAGGTAGAAATAAACTACACTGAGTTTACAAAACATTAGGAACACCTGCTCTTTCCATGACAGACTGACCTGGTGAATCCAGGTGAAAGCCATGATCTATTATTTATGTAACTTGTTAAATCCAGTTCAATCAGTGTAGATGAAGGGGAGGAGATATCTTAAAGAAGGATTTTTAAGCATTGAGACATGGATTGTGTGTGTGTGCCATTCACAAAATATTTAAGTGCCTTTGAACAGGGTTTGGTAGTAGGTGTCAGGAGCACTGGTTTGAGTGTGTCAAGAGCTGCAGCGCTGCTGGGTTTTTCACGCTCAACAGTTTCCCGTGTGTATCAATAATGGTCCACCACCCAAAGGACATCCAGCTAACTTGACACAACTGTGGGAAGCATTGGAGTCAACATGGGCCAGCATCCCTGTGGAACCCTTTCGACACCTTGTAGAGTCCATGTCCCCAACGTATTGAGGCTGTTCTGAGGATGAAAGGGGGGGGGGGGGGGGGGGGGGGGGGGGGGGGGGGGGGGGGGGGGGGTGGGGGGGGTGGGGGGGGGGTGGGGGGGGGGGGGGGGGGGGGGGGGGGGGGGGGGGTGGGGGGGGGGGGGGGGGGGGGGGGGGGGGGGGGGGGGGGGGGGGGGGGGGGGGGGGGGGGGGGGGGGGGGAGGGGGGGGGGGGGGGGGGGGGGGGGGGGGGGGGGTGGGGGGGGGGGGGGGGGGGGGGGTGGGGGGGGGGGGGGGGGGGGGGGGGGGGGGGGGGGGGGGGGGGGGGGGGGTGGGGGGGGGGTGGGGGGGTGGGGGGGGGGGGGGGGGGGGGGGGGGGGGTGGGGGGGGGGGGGGGGGGGGTGGGGGGGGGGGGGGGGGGGGGGGGGGGGGGGGTGGGGGGGGGGGGGGGGGGGGGGGGGGGGGGGGGGGAGGGGGGGTGGGGGGGGGGGGGGGGGGGGGGGTGGCAAACTCAATATTTAGGAAGTGTTCCTGATGTTTTGTACACTCAGTGTATATGATCATATCATTATTATCAATCCAGTTTTATTCCAGTTTAATGTCAATCTAAATGGAGTCTGATGCCATGTTGGAAAACGTCTTCAGTTTCCCCAACAGAACCATCAGTGTGTCAATAACCTCAAAACCTTATATAACATACATATATAACATCTAATCAAATCACATGTTATTGTTCACATACACATATTTAGCAGATGTTATTGCGGGTGTAGTGAAATGCTTGTGTTCCTAGCTCCAACAGTGCAGTAGTATCTAACAATTCACAACAATACACACAACCTAAAAATAAAATAATGGAATGAAGAAATGTATAAATATTAGGACAAGATATGTCGGAGTAACATTTTGGACATCTCTCCCTTCACCCCTCTTTATTTGTCATCCTCTCTACCCCTTCATACTCTTCCTTCATACTCTTCACCCCATCTCCTCAGATGCTCGCTCTGGTGAACTCAAGCCAATTATGTCATGCTTCTAATTCTGGAGCGCCCCTGAAACATGGGGAATCTGTGTGTACTTATTAAACATCCCAACAGACAAGGAGAGGGATAACACACACACACACACACGTGCACACGCACACACGCACACACACCCACAAACAAGCATGCACACACACACAGGCACACACAGATGGGGAATCTGATCTCACCCCATGTAGGATACTCCTGTTCCTATTCCCCTGAGATGCTGCTGATAATGCTGCTGCTGATGCTGCTGCTGATGCTGATCATGCTGCTGATGCTGATGCTGCTGATGCTGCTGCTGATGCTGCTGCTGCTGATGCTACTGCTGCTGCTGATCATGCTGCTGATGCTGCTGCTGATCATGCTGATAATGCTGCTGATGCTGATCATGCTGCTGCTGCTGCTGCTGATCATGCTGCTGATGCTGATGCTGATAATGCTGCTGATGCTGCTGCTGATAATGGTGCTGATAATGCTGCTGCTGCTGCTGCCGGGGTGACAGAGCGGAGGAGAGGAGAGGTGGACAGCATGAGATGGGTAAATGAGAGAAAACACAGAGCTGCCATCTGCAGGCGCCACAAATGAGGATAGAAATAGACAGGAGACAGCTAACTATAGAACAGTTATCCATTAAATATAGAGCAGTCATCCATTAAATCTAGAACAGTCATCCATTCTGTAAAACAAACTGAGACAGAAGTGTTTCATCTAAGAGGCAGAGAGACAGTGTAACGTTTACGGTAGGAGACAGGAAGCAGATGCAGAAGGTGAGTTTAATAGTGAGAATAAGCAGATAAACAAAACAGGCGAAGCGTTCAGGACGTGAACAACCGATACTGCCTGAAGACTGAGTCTACAGAGGGTTAACTAAAGGGGAAGTAATCAAGGTATTGATGAAGTCCAGGTGTGCATAACGATGGGTTGCCAGGACCGGTGGTTAGTGGACCAACGACGTTGAGCGCCGGGGAGAGGGAACGGGAGTAGGCGTGACAGAGAGGGGAGAGGGAACGGGAGTAGGCGTGACAGAGAGGGGAGAGGGAACGGGAGTAGGCGTGACAGAGAGGGGAGAGGGAACGGGAGTAGGCGTGACAGAGAGGGGAGAGGGAACGGGAGTAGGCGTGACAGAGAGGGGAGAGGGAACGGGAGTAGGCGTGACAGAGAGGGGAGAGGGAACGGGAGTAGGCGTGACAGAGAGGGGAGAGAGAGAGAGAGATAAGGAGAGTACACAGTGGCAGAATATCTGACCACTGTGACTGACCCAAACTTAAGGAAAGCTTTGACTATGTACAGACTCAGTGAGCATAGCCTTGCTATTGAAAAAGGCCGCCGTAGGCAGACCTGGCTCTCAAAAGAAGACAGGCTATGTGGACACTGCCCACACAATGAGGTGAAAACTGAGCTGCACTTCCTAACCTCCTGTCCAATGTATGACCATATTAGAGACACATATTTCCCTCAGATTACACAGATCCACAAAGAATTTGAAAACAAATCCAATTTTGATAAACTCCCATATCTATTGGGTGAAATTCCACAGTGTGCCATCACAACAGCAAGATTTGTGACATGTTGCCACCCACAAGAAAAAGGCAACCAATAAATAAAAACATATACCAATTTAATTTAAGGACCAAAAAACGGACAGCTGTGCCATAAAAATTGCAAAATAGTTGGGAAGAGATTTCCGATGTACCCATTCCATGGCACATGGTTTATGAATTGATACGCAAAACAACGCCGGATTCAAAACTTCGAATTTTTCAATTTAAATTACTGTACAAAATTCTTGCAACTGTTATATATAATGTTATATTTATGGGGGATACAATTTTCCCAGCTCTGCAGATTCTGCTGTGAGGAGGCAGAGTCATTAGATCATTTATTTTGGTATTGTCCATATGTAGCTTGTTTTTGGTCACAGGTCCAGGAATGGCTGAAGAATTGCAACATTTGCCTAGAACTAACGCTACAGATAGCAATACTGGGTGATTTGAAAAGCCATAGTCAATCAATCAATAATATAATAATTATTTTAGCAACATTTTTTATTTTTTATTTACAATCTGTAGAAGCTATGAGAATAGGAAGGTTCAAATCTTTTGTGAAACATGACAGCACAGTTGAAAAATATATGGCAAATAGAAATCCGAAATGGATGATGTTAAGAGATAGATGGGAGGGGTTGAATGGAGCTGAAGGGTGGGACTAATAACAAGATAAACAATGTAAAACATACGGGATCTGTAAAATGTATATAGGTTTCGAACTTTTGTGAAATAGCACAGTTACAAATAGAAATCAAACTGGATGGACATCAGAAATAGAGGAGGACTAAGACAAACAAGAGAGAACTATTGTAAAAGTAGACTGTCTGTAAAATGTGTATAAGATGTATAAATTGAAGGTAAAGCCGAAGTGTTTATTAGTTTACTCCAATTGGGGGATCGGTGGTAGGGTTTGCGGGAATAATAATAAAGGTATATTCTTTAAAAAAGTATGTATGTCTATATAGTATGTGTATGTATATAAGTGTATATGTATGCATGCGTGTATGGATATATATATTTACCCCAAAAATATGGGGGATTGGAAATGATGCAGACAATTACATTGGAAGCAACATTCTTTCTGCAATATTAAGCTGATCCACCCCTAAAAAAAAAAAAACATTTAAGAAAGAAAAGGGCAACCAGTGAAGAACAAACACTATCGTAAATACAACCCATATTTATGTTTATTTATTTTCCCGTTTGTACTTTAACTATTTGCACATCATTACAACACCGTATATAGCCATAATATGACATTTGAAATGTCCCTATTCTTTTGGAATTTTTGAGAGTGTAATGTTTACTGTTCATTTTTTATTGTTCATTTCACTTTTGTTTATCATCTAGTTCACTTGCTTTGGCAATGTAAACATATGTTTCCCATGCCAATAAAGCCCTTTGAAATAAATTGAATTGAGAGAGAGAGAGAGAGAGAGAGAGAGAGAGAGAGAGAGAGAGAGAGAGAGAGAGAGAGAGAGAGAGAGAGAGAGAGAGAGAGAGAGAGAGAGAGAAGAGAGAAGAGAGAGAGAGAGAGAGAGAGAGAGAGAGAGAGAGAGAAGAGAGAGATAGAGAGAGAGAGAGAGAGGAGAGAGCAGAGACAAGACAGAGACAGAGACAGAGACAGAGACAGAGACAGAGACAGAGAGAAGAGGAGAGAGAGAGAGAGAGAAAAAGAGAGCAGAGAAGTTGTGTGTGATAAGCAGATTTTTTATCTTCAGAGCCAAGTAATCAATCCCTCTCTGAGAATGCCTTATTAAACATCCCTTATTAAATGACTTATTAAACATCCATTATTAAATGACTTATTAAACATCCCTTATTAAATGACTTATTAAACATCCCTTATTAAATGACTTATTAAACATCCCTCATTAAATGACTTATTAAACATCCCTTATTAAATTACTTATTAAACATCCCTTATTAAATTACTTATTAAACATCCCAACAGACAAGGAGAGTGATAACACACACACACATACATGCACACTCACATGCACACATATTTTTGTTATTTAAAAAAAGTATAATATTTAACCTTTATTTAACTAGGCAAGTCAGTTAAGAACAAATTCTTATTGACAATGACGGCCTACCAGAAGGCAAAAGGCCTCCTGGGGGGCTGAGACGAATGTTTTTAGAATTTTTATAAATCACGTATAAAAATAGGACAAAACACACATCACGACAAGAGAGATACATACACATACACACAAACACACACACACACACACACACACACACACACACACACACACACACACACACACACACACACACACACACACACACACACACACACACACACACACACAGAAACACATGCATGCAGACACACAGGGAAGATATGCTCATCATGGTTTTCCAGGGAGGTGTACAGTAATGAAAGATCCAGGGAGGTGTACAGTAATGAAAGATCCAGGGAGGTGTACAGTAATGAAAGATCCAGGGAGGTGTACAGTAATGAAAGATCCAGGGAGGTGTACAGTAATGAAAGATCCAGGGAGGTGTACAGTAATGAAAGATCCAGGGAGGTGTACAGTAATGAAAGATCCAGGGAGGTGTACAGTAATGAAAGATCCAGGGAGGTGTACAGTAATAGAATCCAGGGAGGTGTACAGTAATGAAAGATCCAGGAGGTGTACAGTAATGAAGATCCAGGGAGGTGTACAGTAATGAAAGATCCAGGGAGGTGTACAGTAATGAAAGATCCAGGGAGGTGTACAGTAATGAAAGATCCAAGGAGGTGTACAGTAATGAAAGATCCAGGGAGGTGTACAGTAATGAAAGATCCAGGGAGGTGTACAGTAATGAAAGATCCAGGGAGGTGTACAGTAATGAAAGATCCAGGGAGGTGTACAGTAATGAAAGATCCAGGGAGGTGTACAGTAATGAAAGATCCGGGAGGTGTCCAGTAATGAAAGATCCAGGGAGTGTACAGTATGAAGATCCAAGGAGGTGTCATTAATGAAAGATCCAGGGAGGTGTACAGTAATGAAAGATCCAGGGAGGTGTACAGTAATGAAAGATCCAGGGAGGTGTACAGTAATGAAAGATCCAGGGAGGTGTACAGTAATGAAAGATCCAGGGGGTTCCAGTCATGAAGTATACTGTAATACACCTTGATCTCTCTCTCTCCCCCTCTTTCTCTCTTTCTCTCTACCTCTTTCTCTCTCTCTCTCTCTCCCTCTTTCTCTCGATCTCTCTCCCTCTTTCTCTCGATCTCTCTCTCCCCCTCTTTCTCTCTTTCTCCCTCTCTCCCTCTTTCTCTCGATCTCTCTCTCCCCCTCTTTCTCTCTTTCTCTCTCTCCCTCTTTCTCTCGATCTCCCTCCCTCTTTCTCTCGATCTCTCTCTCCCCCTCTTTCTCTCTTTCTCTCTCTCTCCCTCTTTCTCTCGATCTCTCGATCTCTCTCTCTCCCTCTTTCTCTCTTTCTTTCTTTTTCTCTCTCTCTCTCTCTCTCTCTCTCTCTCTCTCTCCTCTCTCTCTCTCTCTCTCTCTCTCCCTTCTTTCTCTCTTTTCTCTCCCCCTCTTTCTCCTCCTCTCCTCTCTCTCTCCCTCTTTCTCTTTCTCTCCCCTCTTTCTCTCTCTCCTCTCCTCTTCTTCTCTCTCTCTCTCTCTCTCCCCCTCTTTCTCTCGATCTCTCTGTCCCCCTCTTTCTCTCTTACTCCCTCTTTCTCTCGATCTCTCTCTCTCTCCTCCCTCTTTCTCTCTCTCTCTTCTCTCTCCTCTCCTTCCTCTCTCTCTCTCTCTCTCTCCTCTCTCTCCTCTCTCTCCCGTCCTTCTCTCTTTCTCTCTCCCCCTCTTTCTCTCTCTCTCTCCCTCTTTCTCTCGATCTCTCTCTCCCTCTTTCTCTTGATCTCTCTTTCAAATTCAAATTCAAATGCTTTATTGGCATGAAAAACATTGCATCAATTTTGCCACAGCAACAATGTATACAATATACATTGTAATAAAATAATGAAGAATAATAATATAAAATGGTAGTAAATAATAATACAAATACATAATAAAAAATAAAAAAACAACAACCATAAAATGGTAACAGTCAATAGTAAATATATAATAAATATAGAAGGCTAAACATGGAAAAGGAAACTATATCTAACATAACTAACTAACTGTCATCCTCACCATTACATCAGTACTACAACTACCATCATCATTACTACTACTACCATCACTACTACTACCACTACTACCATCATCATTACTACTACTACCACCATCATTACTACTACTACCATCATCATTACTACTACCACTACCATCATCATTACTACTACCACTACCATCATCATTACTACTACTACCATCATTACTACTACTACTACTACTACCATCATTACATCAGTACTACCACTACCATCATCATTACTACTACGACTACTACTACTACTACTACTACTACTACTACTACTACCACCACCATCATTACATCAGAACTACAACTACCATCATCATTACTACTACGACTACTACTACTACTACTACTACTACTACTACTACTACCATCATTACATCAGTACTACCACTACCATCATCATTACTACTACTACTACTACTACTACCATCATCATTACTACTACGACTACGACTACGACTACTACTACTACTACTACTACTACTACTACCATCATTACATCAGTACTACCACTACCATCATCATTACTACTACTACTACTACTACTACCATCATTACATCAGTACTACCACTACCATCATCATTACTACTACGACTACTACTACTACTACTACTACTACTACTACTACTACCATCATTACATCAGAACTACAACTACCATCATCATTACTATCATTACTACTACTGCCATCATTACATCAGTACTACAACTACCATCATCATTACTACTACTACTACCATCATTACATCAGTACTACCACTACCACCATCATTACTACTACTACTACTACTACTACCATCATTACATCAGTACTACCACTACCACCATCATTACTACTACTACTACTACTACTACCATCATTACATCAGTACTACAACTACCATCATCATTACTACTACTACTACCATCATTACATCAGTACTACCACTACCACCATCATTACTACTACTACTACCATCATTACATCAGTACTACAACTACCATCATCATTACTACTACTACTACCATCATTACATCAGCACTACCACTACCACCATCATTACTACTACTACTACTACTACTACCATCATTACATCAGTACTACCACTACCATCATCATTACTATCATTACTACTACCATCATTACATCAGAACTACAACTACCATCATCATTACTACTATTACTACTACTATTACTACCATCACTAAACTGCTATCATTACCATCACCCTACTACCCATACAACTACTATTTGGAATGATAAACAACAATAATAATAATAATAATAGCAATAATAATAATAACAATAATAAGTAAGTTACTGCTTACTATGCAGATGTTATTATTCAGTGTCTGTCAGGCTATGGCAGGCAAATACATATTTGGTTGCTCCTTCGCAAATTATAATTTTTTGTTTTTCCACTGGGTTTAATAAGTTAGTAAATCTCTCTCTCACTCTCTCTCTCTCTCTCACTCTGTCTCTCTCTGTCTCTGTCTCTCTCTATCTCTCTCATTCTCTGTCACTCTCTCCCTCTCTCTGTCTCTGTCTCTCCCTCTCTCTGTCTCTCTATGTCTTTCTCTCTCTCTATGTCTCTCTCTCTATGTCTCTCTCCCTCTCTCTCTCTGTCTTTCTTTCTCTCTCTCCCTCTCTCTCTGTCTGTCTCTCCCTCTCTCTGTCTCTCTATGTCTCTCTCTCTCTGTTACTCTCTATGTCTCTCTCCCTCTCTCTGTCTCTCTGTGTCTCTCTCTCTCTGTCTCTCTGTCTCTCTCTCTCTCTCTGTTTCTCTCTCTGTCTCTGTCTTTCTTTCTCTCTCTCCCTCTCTCTCTGTCTGTCTCTCTCTGTCTCTCTGTCTCTCCCTCTCTTTGTCTCTCTATGTCTCTCTCTCTCTGTTACTCTCTATGTCTCTCTCCCTCTCTCTGTCTCTCTATGTCTCTCTCTCTCTCTCTCTCTGTCTCTCTCTCTCTCTCTCTCTGTTTCTCTCTCTCGTTCTTGCCCCCTTTGACTCGTGTGGTGGAGGAGATCTTTGTGGGCTATACTCAGCCTTGTCTCAAGGTAGTAAGTTGGTGGTCTGTTGATATCCCTCTAGTGGTGTGGGGGCTGTGCTTTGGCAAAGTGGGTGGGGTTATATCCTGCCTGGTTGGCCCTGTCCAGGGGTATCGTCGGACAGGGCCACAGTGTCTCCGACCTCCCCTGTCTCAGCCTCCAGCCTCTACGCTGCATAGTCTGTGCCGGGGGGCTCGGGTCAGTCTGTTATATCTGGTGTAATTCTCCTGTCTTATCTGGTGTCCTTGTGAATTTAAGTATGCTCCCTATAATTCTCTACCTCTCTCCCTACCCTCCCGGGGGACCTGAGCACTATGACCATGCCTCAGGACTACCTGGCCTGATGACTCCTGGCTGTCCCCAGTCCACCTGGTCGTGCTGCTGCTCCAGTTTCAACTGTTCACCGGACGTGCTACCTTGTTCTGGACTGGCTGTTTTTGACTCTCCCTCTCTCTCTCCCCAACTCTCTCTCCCTCTCTCTCTCCCAAACTCTCTCTCTCTCTCTCTCTCTCTCTCTCTCTCTCTCTCTCTCTCTCTCTCTCTCTCTCTCTCTCTCTCTCTCTCTCTCTCTCTCCCTCTCTCTCTCCCTCTCGCTCTCTCTCTCTCCCTCTCCCTCTCCCTCTCTCTCTCCCTCTCGCTCTCTCTCTCTCTCTCTCCCTCTCTCTCTCTCTCTCTCTCTCTCCCCATCTCTCTCTCTCTCTCTCTCCCTCTCTCTCTCCCTGTCTCTCTCTCTCTCTCTCTCCCTCTCTCTCTCTCTCTCTCTCTCTCTCTCTCCCTCTCTCTCTCCCTCTCTCTCTCCCTCTCTCTCTCTCTCTCTCTCTCTCTCTCTCTCTCTCTCTCTCTCTCTCTCTCTCTCTCCCCCAACTCTCTCTCTCTCTCTCTCTCTCTCTCTCTCTCCCCCCCTCTCTCTCTCTCTCTCTCTCTCTCTCTCTCTCTCTCTCTCTCTCTCTCTCTCCCCAACTCTCTCTCCCTCTCTCTCTCCCTCTCTCTCTCCCCAACTCTCTCTCCCTCTCTCTCTCCCTCTCTCTCTCCCCAACTCTCTCTTATTTGACCCTGCTAGTCAATTATGAACTTTTGAACATCTTGAAGAACGATCTACTCTTATAATCTCCACCCGGCACAGCTAGAAGAGGACTGGTCACCCCTCAGAGCCTGGTTCCTCTCTAGGTTTCTTCCTAGGTTCCTGCCTTTCTAGGGAGTTTTTCCTAGCCACCATGCTTCTACATCTGTATAGCTTGATGTTTGGGCTTTAGGCTGTTTCTGTACAGCACTTTGTGACATCTGCTGATGTAAGAAGGGCTATATAAATACATTTTATTTTATTTTATTTTATTTCTGAACAGACAGCAGAAACTCTACAACTTTGGCTCATGTCTATCAGAGCAGAGAGAGGGAGAGAGATCATCCAAAACGGAGAGGTCCCGGATCCTGTTCCGGCAAGATCCGGCTCAAATTAAGCACTGACTCCAGAAAACCTTCCCTAGGTTACTGTTCACACAAATGCCTCTGTAATTGTTACGGTCAAATTTGTCTCCGTTTTTAAGGATAGGGGTTAAGAGTCCTTGATTCCAGATGTCAAGGAAATAACCTACACTCAGGATCAAATTATACAGTTTTAATTTAGCCAATTGAAATTTTGCGCTAGTAAATTTGAACATCTCATTTAGGATGCCATCAGGTCTGCATGCTTTTTTAAATTTGAGGGCCTGAAGTTTCTTACAGAGCTGGCCAGTAATTGGGGAGTCCAATTGATTTTGATTGTCATTTATAGCTTTTTCTAATCCATCCAACTTCTCATGAATTTAGCATTGCTCTGTGTTTGCATCAATTTGAACAGTGTTGTATAGGGTTTTAAAATGGGTTGTCCACATGTCACCATTTTGTATCGCTAATTCCTCTAGTGTAACGATCGTTGTTGGAAGGATGGTCGGACCAAGATGCAACGTGGGGTAGGTTAATCATCTTTTATTTATGATAACCGGCACAAAACAAGAAAGCGTAACAAACGAAACGTACAGCTTTGTAGGGCTGAAAAGCAACAATACAAAATCAAGATCCCACACACAACAGGTGGTAAAGGCTGCCTAAATATGATCCCCAATCAGAGACAACGATAGACAGCTGCCTCTGATTGGGAACCATACCAGGCCAACATAGAAAATAAAAAACTAGACTACCCACCCTACTCACACCTTGACCTAACCAAAATAGAGAAATTAAAGGTTCTCTAAGGTCAGGGCGTGACATCTAGTCCAATTTTGCCAGAAGGTGTTTGTGTTTATGGACTCCTCAATTAGTGTCAAGATGAAGACAGTTAGAAACAGTATGGCCTGTAATAAAGCTGTCCCCTCGTGTGCTCGTTAGATCAGGTAATGTTCCTGTGCGCGCATTTGTGTCCCCACAGATGAGCACATTTCCCTGGGCCTGGAAATGGCACGTCTCTTCCTCAAGGGTGGGATCTCTGAGTAATATGGGGATTCTCTGAGTAATATGGGGATTCTGAGGGGGGATATATATTGGGTGAGGAAGATCTCCTCTGAGTATTATGGGGATTCTGGGGGGGGATTCTATTGGGTGGGGAAGATCTCCTCTGAGTAATATGGGGATTCTGGGGGGGGATTCTATTGGGTGGGGAAGATCTCCTCTGAGTATTATGGGGATTCTGAGGGGGGGATATATATTGGGTGGGGAAGGTCTCCTCTGAGTAATATGGGGATTCTGGGGGGGGATTCTATTGGGTGGGGAAGATCTCCTCTGAGTAATATGGGGATTCTGGGGGGGGATTCTATTGGGTGGGGAAGATCTCCTCTGAGTATTATGGGGATTCTGGGGGGGGGATTCTATTGGGTGTGAAATATCTCCTCTGAGTAATATGGGGATTCTGGGGGGGGGATTCTATTGGGTGGGGAAGATCTCCTCTGAGTAATATGGGGATTCTGGGGGGGGGGGATTCTATTGGGTGGGGAAGATCTCCTCTGAGTATTATGGGGATTCTGAGGGGGGATTCTATTGGGTGTGGAATATCTCCTCTGAGTAATATGGGGATTCTGGGGGGGGATTATATTGGGTGGGGAAGATCTCCTCTGAGTAATATGGGGATTCTGAGGGGGGATTCTATTGGGTGGGGAAGATCTCCTCTGAGTATTATGGGGATTCTGGGGGGGGGATTCTATTGGGTGGGGAAGATCTCCTCTGAGTAATATGGGGATTCTGAGGGGGGATTCTATTGGGTGGGGAAGATCTCCTCTGAGTATTATGGGGATTCTGAGGGGGGGGGGGTATATATTGGGTGGGGTAGATCTCCTCTGAGTATTATGGGGATTCTGAGGGGGGATTCTATTGGGTGGGGAAGATCTCTGAGTAATATGGGGATTCTGGGGGGGGATTCTATTGGGTGGGGAAGATCTCCTCTGAGTATTATGGGGATTCTGAGGGGGAATTCTATTGGGTGGGGAAGATCTCCTCTGAGTATTATGGGGATTCTGAGGGGGGGGTATATATTGGGTGGGGTAGATCTCCTCTGAGTAATATGGGGATTCTGAGGGGGGATATATATATTGGGTGGGGAAGATCTCCTCTGAGTAATATGGGGATTCTGAGGGGGGGGTATATATTGGGTGGGGAAGATCTCCTCTGAGTAATATGGGGATTCTGAGGGGGGGATATATATTGGGTGGGGAAGATCTCCTCTGAGTAATATGGGGATTCTGAGGGGGGGTATATATTGGGTGGGGAAGATCTCCTCTGAGTAATATGGGGATTCTGAGGGGGGGGATTCTGAGGGGGGGATATATATTGGGTGGGGAAGATCTCCTCTGAGTAATATGGGGATTCTGAGGGGGGGATTCTGAGGGGGGGATATATATTGGGTGGGGAAGATGCTAACTGATAGGTTGATGAGTTTAGGCCCTGAATGTTCCACATGCTAACTGATAGGATGATGAGTTTAGGCCCTGAATGTTCCACATGCTAACTGATAGGATGACGAGTTGAGGCCCTGAATGTTCCACATGCTAACTGATAGGTTGATGAGTTTAGGCCCTGAATGTTCCACATGCTAACTGATAGGTTGATGAGTTTAGGCCCTGAATGTTCCACATGCTAACTGATAGGAT
>NC_052334.1:6845271-6985271 GCF_016432855.1 Salvelinus namaycush | reverse complement strand
GAGAGAGATAGGGGAGAAAGAGCGATGAGAGATAGAGAAGAGTTAAGCTTCAGTTATGTGGCGATGTTCTCTCTGTGAATGGAATTCCACTGAATGGCTGAGTTGGTTTAGCTCAGCCCATCCAGTGATCCGTGTGTGTGTCTGTGTGAGTGTGAGTGTGAGTGTGAGTGTGAGTGTGAGTGTGAGTGTGAGTGTGAGTGTGAGTGTGTGAGTGTGAGTGTGTGAGTGTTTGTGTGTGTGTGTGTGTGTGTGTGTGTGTGTGTGTGTGTGTGTGTGTGTGTGTGTGTGTGTGTGGTGTGTGTGTGCGTGTGTGTATGCGTGTGTGTGTGTGTGCGTGCGTGCGTGCGTGCGTGCGTGCGTGCGTGCGTGTGTGCGTGTGTGTCACAAGGTGGGAAAGTGACCGTTTTTGGGGATCTGGATTGAGCAATCAGAGTGAAGTAGAGCCAGACAACAAGGACATTTAATGATTTGTCCCATAGGGCGGCGCACAATTGGCCCAGCGTCGTCTGGGTTTGGCCGGGGTAGGCCGTCATTGTAAATAAAAATGTGTTCTTAACTGGCTTGCCTCGTTAAATAAAGTTTAAATAAACATAGGATAACTGTTGTTCTCAGCCCCAGAATATGCTTTGTAATCTTTAGTTTTCACACATCAAACCCAAACCAATAAACCATGCTTATTAAAATCTAACCAAAACAAAAGGCACAGGAGGCAGGCGTCCATCTTCTCTTCCCCAATGCTTCTCAAAGTCATAGGTGTCACGCCCTGACCTTAGAGAGCCTTTATATGTCTCTATTTGGTTTGGTCAGGGTGTGATTTGGGGTGGGCATTCTATGTTTTTGTTTTCTATGATTTTGTATTTCTATGTTTTGGCCGGGTATGGTTCTCAATCAGGGACAGCTGTCTATCGTTGTCTCTGATTGGGAACCATTCTTAGGTAGCCCTTTTCCCTCCGTTCAGTGTGGGAAGTTAACTTTGTTTGTGGCACATAGCCCTTAAGCTTCACGGTTGTTTTGTATTGTTTATTGTTTTTGTCAGCGTCCTTTCTAATAAAAAGGAATATGTACGCTCACCACGCTGTGCTTTGGTCCACTTCTGTTGACGGCCGTGACAGAACATCCCACCACCAAAAGACCAAGCAGCGTGGTGAAAGGGACTCCTGGACATGGGAGGAGATCCTGGACGGTAAGGGACCCTGGAGGCAGGCTGGGGAGTATCGCCGTCCAAGGGAGGAACTGGAGGCAGCTAAGGCAGAGCGGCGACGATATGAGGAGGCAAGTCAGCGAAGCAGACACGAGAGGCAGCCCCCCAAAAATGTTGGGGGCACACGGGGTGGTTGGCGGAGTCAGGTTATAGACCTGAGCCAACTCCCCGTGCTTACCGTGGGGAGCATGTGACTGGTCAGGCACTGTGTTATGGGGTGATGCGCACGGTGTCTCGAGTGAGCATTCACAGGCCGGTGTGCTCTGTGCCAGCGTCCCGCATTTGCCGGGTGGAAGTGGGTATCCAGCCAGAACGGGTTGTGCCATCTCTGCGCTCGAGACCTTCAGTGCGCCTCCACGGCCCAGTGTATCCGGTGCCAGCGCAAAGAACCAAGCCTCCTGTATGTCTCCCCAGCCTGGTGAGTCCTGTGCCTGCTGCCAGAACCAGGCCTCCTGTATGTCTCTCCAGCCTGGTGAGCCCTGTGGCAGCTCCACGTACCAGACTGCCCATACGTCTCCTCACTCCAGTGATGATCCATGGCAAGAAGCTTCCAGTGATGATTCATGGCAAGAAGCCTCCAGTGATGATCCATGGCAAGAAGCTTCCAGTGATGATCCATGGCAAGAAGCCTCCAGAGATGAACCATGGCACGAAGCCTCCAGGGATGATCCATGGCACGAAGCCTCCAGTGAGGAGTCACGGCACGAAGCCTCCCACGACGGCCTACAGTCCGGAGCCTCCAGCGACGGCCTCCAGTCCGGAGCCTCCAGCGACGGTCTCCAGTCCGGAGCCTCCAGCGACGGTCTCCAGCGACGGTCCCCAGTCCGGAGCCTCCAGCGACGGTCTCCAGTCCGGAGCCTCCAGCGACGGCCTCCAGTCCGGAGTCTCCAGCGACGGTCCCCAGTCCGGAGTCTCCAGCGACGGTCCCCAGTATGGAGCCTCCAGCGACGGTTCCCAGTCTGGAGCCTCCAGCTACGGTCTCCATTCCGGAGCCTCCAGCGACGGCCTCCAGTCCGGAGCCTCCAGCGACGGCCTCCAGTCCGGAGTCTCCAGCGACGGCCTCCAGTCCGGAGCCTCCAGCGACGGCCTCCAGTCCGGAGCCTCCAGCGACGGTCTCCAGTCCGGAGCCTCCAGCGACGGTCCCCAGTCCGGGGCCCGCAACGAGGTTCCCCAGTCCGGAGCCTCCAGCGACGGTCTCCATTCCGGAGCCTCCAGCGACGGTCTCCAGTCCGGAGCCTCCAGCGACGGTCCCCAGTCCGGGGCCCGCAACGAGGGTGCCCAGTCCGGGGCCCGCAACGAGGGTGCCCAGTCCGGGGCCCGCAACGAGGGTGCCCAGTCCGGGGCCCGCAACGAGGGTGCTCAGTCCGGGGCCCGCAACGAGGGTGCTCAGTCCGGGGCCCGCAGCGAGGGTGCCCAGTCCGTGGCCCGCAACGAGGGTCCCCGCACCAGAGGTGCCACCAAAGTGGGGTGAGCCAGTGGTGGAGCGGGGTCTGCGTCCCGCACCTGAGCCGCCACCGCGGATAGATGCCTACCCAGACCCTCCCCTATAGGTTCAGGTTTTGCGGCCGGAGTCCGCACCTTTGGGGGGGGGGGGGGGGGGGGGGTACTGTCACGCCCTGACCTTAGAGAGCCTTTTTATGTCTCTATTTAGTTTGGTCAGGGTGTGATTTGGGGTGGGCATTCTATGTTTTTGTTTTCTATGATTTTGTATTTCTATGTTTTGGCCGGGTAGGGTTCTCAATCAGGGACAGCTGTCTATCGTTGTCTCTGATTGGGAACCATACTTAGGTAGCCCTTTTCCCTCCGTTCAGTGTGGGAAGTTAACTTTGTTTGTGGCACATAGCCCTTAAGCTTCATGGTTGTTTTGTATTGTTTATTGTTTTTGTCGGCGTCATTTCTAATAAAAAGGAATATTTACGTTCACCACGCTGGCCTCCATCACAACAACCATACCTCTGGACTGTATCACCACCACTGGGCGGCTGTACCTCAAACAGAAGGAACAGGAGGTTGAATATTATACAGGTGAACAAAATTAACCTGTTCAATCCTGTGAAGACACCTTCCCACCACACACACATACACACATATACACACACATACACACACGTACACACATACACACACATACACACACACACACACACACACACACACACGAGGGAGCAGTAGAAACACCAGTTATCGTCACAGTAACTGATCAGATCAGAGCCCTGTATTACCAGTCTGGTTTGAGGAGTTAGTGAGGTAACTTTGGTCAACTCTGAGTTCAACTCGGGACGACCGGTGACACGAAAGTGGCTCACCTTTTAGCCAGGTCATTTTCTATGGCAACGAATCCCTCTCGTAAAGATTGCGTCATCATTCCCTTCATTTGAGGAAGATGGCTGATTAAATATGTTACTAATCAGATGTGTTTTTTGGTGTAAAAACATAGTAATGTTAAAATACCTATCACATTACACATTTAGACACTTCACACACAGTACAACTTCTGTATGACTTAATACAATTATTTGATCGATCAATAGGAGTGGGGAAAAAAGGTGCATGTGCATTGATAATCACACCAAAGATGGCATTAACCCCTAACAGTCTATGCCCTGTTCTACTAAGCCCTGTTCTACTAAGCCCTGTTCTACTAAGCCCTGTTCTACTAAGTTCTGTTCTACTAAGCCCTGTTCTACTAAGCCCTGTTCTACTAAGCCCTGTTCTACTAAGCCCTGTTCTACTAAGTCCTGTTCTACTAAGCCCTGTTCTACTAAGCCCCGTTTTACTAAGCCCTGTTCTGTTCTACTAAGCCCTGTTCTACTAAGCCCCGTTCTACTAAGCCCTGTTCTGTTCTACTAAGTTCTGTTCTACTAAGCCCTGTTCTACTAAGCCCTGTTCTACTAAGCCCTGTTCTACTAAGTTCTGTTCTTCTCTGTGGCACATGTACTTCTGACCAGGGCACCATATCACCTATATACCGCACTACTTCTGACCAGGGCACCATATCACCTATATACCGCACTACTTCTGACCAGGGCACCATATCCCCTATATACCGCACTACTTCTGACCAGGGCACCATATCCCCTATATACCGCACTACTTCTGACCAGGGCACCATATCCCCTATATACCGCACTACTTCTGACCAGGGCACCATATCCCCTATATACCGCACTACTTCTGACCAGGGCACCATATCCCCTATATACCGCACTACTTCTGACCAGGGCACCATATCCCCTATATACCGCACTACTTCTGACCAGGGCACCATATCCCCTATATACCGCACTACTTCTGACCAGGGCACCATATCACCTATATACCGCACTACTTCTGACCAGGGCACCATATCCCCTATATACTGCACTACTTCTGACCAGGGCACCATATCCCCTATATACCGCACTACTTCTGACCAGGGCACCATATCACCTATATACCGCACTACTTCTGACCAGGGCACCATATCCCCTATATACCGCACTACTTCTGACCAGGGCACCATATCCCCTATATACTGCACTACTTCTGACCAGGGCACCATATCCCCTATATACCGCACTACTTCTGACCAGGGCACCATATCCCCTATATACCGCACTACTTCTGACCAGGGCACCATATCCCCTATATACTGCACTACTTCTGACCAGGGCACCATATCACCTATATACAGCACTACTTCTGACCAGGGCACCATATCACCTATATACCGCACTACTTCTGACCAGGGCACCATATCCCCTATATACTGCACTACTTCTGACCAGGGCACCATATCCCCTATATACTGCACTACTTCTGACCAGGGCACCATATCCCCTATATACCGCACTACTTCTGACCAGGGCACCATATCACCTATATACCGCACTACTTCTGACCAGGGCACCATATCACCTATATACCGCACTACTTCTGACCAAGGTGACATTTAGCCTAAAACAAGAAGCGGAGCGTACCGCAGTACGTGACTGCTGTTTTTCCCATTACAAATATAGGAGGCTTGTTGTAGTACCTAGTCCTTCCTACGTTGCTCGAGGCTGCGTTTTGTAACGTGACAGAGAATTCCTTGTGCTGCCATGGGGAGATGTTTCTACAACTTGATTGGAGTCCATTCAATTGTGGTGAATTCATTTGATTGGACATGATTTGGAAATGCACACACCTGTCTATATAAGGTCCCACAGTTGACTGTGCATATCAGAACAAAAACCAAGCCACGAGGACGAAGGAATTGTCCGTAGAGCTCCGAGACATGATTGTGTCGAGCCACAGATCTGGGGAAGGGTACCAAATCATTTCTGCAGCATTGAAGGTCCCCAAGAACACAGTGGCCTCTATCATTCTTAAATGGAAGATGTTTGGAACCATCAAGACTCTTCCTAGAGCTGGCCACCCAGCCAAACTAATCTGACAGAGCTCTAGAGTTCCTCTGTGGAGATGGGAAAACCTTCTAGAAGGACAACCATCTCTGCAGCACTCCACCAATCAGGCATTTATGGTAGAGTGGCCAGACAGAAGCCACTCCTCAGTAAAAGACACATGACAGCCCACTTGGAGTTTGCCAAAAGGCACCAAAAGACTTTCAGACCATGAGAAACAAGATTCTCTGGTCTGATGAAGCCAAGATTGAACTCTTTGGCCTGAATGCCTAGTGGCATGTCTAGAGGAAACCTGGCACCATCCCTACGGTGAAGCATGGTGGTGGCAGCATCATGCTGTGGGGATGTTTTTCAGTGGCAGGGACTGGGAGACTAGTCAGGATCGAGGCAAAATGAATGGAGAAGGGTATAGAGAGATCCTTGATGAAAACCTGCTCCAGAGTACTCAGGACCTCAGACTGGGGCGAAGATTCACCTTCCAACAGGACAACGACCCTAAGCACACAGCCAAGACAACGTAGGAGTGGCTTCGGGACAAGTCTCTGAATGTCCTTGAGTGGCCCAGCCAGAGCCTGGACTTGAACCCAATCGAACATCTCTGGAGAGACCTGAAAATAGCTGTGCAGTGACACTCCCCATCCAACCTGACAGAGCTTGAGATGATCTGCAAAGAATAATGGAAGAAACAGCCCAAATACAGGTGTGCCAAGCTTGTAGCGTCATACCCAAGAAGAATCGATGCTGTTTTCGCTGCAAAAGGTGCTTCAACAAAGTACTGAGTAAATGGTCTGAATTCTTATGTAAATGTGATATTTCAGTTTTTTGTTTTTAATAAATTAGCAACATTTTCTAAAAACGTGTTTTTGCTTTGTCATTATGGGGTGTTGTGATGTCATTATGGGGTGATGTGATGTCATTATGGGGTATTGTGATGTCATTATGTTGTATTGTGTGTAGATTTATGAGAATTTTTTTCCTATTATATCTCAGCCCCATGTAGAATAGCACGTAAGGTCAGTGCCCTGGGGCCCAAATACAGTAGTCCGGCCCTGTGTGTGACCACATTAATGTAGTGTGTTTCACTGTAATGGAAATGAGCCATTGAGGCAACATTTCAACTCGATCTCACGGTTTTAACAATTTGACTTCAGATTCTGACGTTTATCCACATTTCTCCAAATGTCACATTTCAAAGTGTTTTTGACACCCTCGATTGACTCCTGCTCAGCATCATTGCATTTCTCCAAACGTCAAAATTCGAAGATGAGGGTTAAGGTTTTTGGATACGGTTAAAACATTGTATTTAGGCATTCATTCTGAATGGTTAAGTTAAGGGTTTGGGATAGGATAGGATTAAAATAAAAAATAAAATAAAAACTGAAAACATGACCTTCGGATTCGGAGTCATGGGATTACGCCCATCCACCATCCCCTTCCACACTGCCCAAGCAAAACACAAGCCTACTTGATAGTAATAGCACTTATTGTTGCCCCTAGTAAGTAAGCATTTCACAGTAAGGTCTGCACCTGTTGTATTCAGCATTTCACAGTAAGGTCTGCACCTGTTGTATTCAGCATTTCACAGTAAGGTCTACTACACCTGTTGTATTCAGCATTTCACTGTAAGGTCTACTACACCTGTTGTATTCAGCATTTCACTGTAAGGTCTACTACACCTGTTGTATTCAGCATTTCACAGTAAGGTCTACACCTGTTGTATTCAGCATTTCACAGTAAGGTCTGCACCTGTTGTATTCAGCATTTCACTGTAAGGTCTGCACCTGTTGTATTCAGCATTTCACAGTAAGGTCTGCACCTGTTGTATTCAGCATTTCACAGTAAGGTCTGCACCTGTTGTATTCAGCATTTCACAGTAAGGTCTGCACCTGTTGTATTCAGCATTTCACAGTAAGGTCTGCACCTGTTGTATTCAGCATTTCACTGTAAGGTCTGCACCTGTTGTATTCAGCATTTCACAGTAAGGTCTGCACCTGTTGTATTCAGCATTTCACAGTAAGGTCTGCACCTGTTGTATTCAGCATTTCACAGTAAGGTCTGCACCTGTTGTATTCAGCATTTCACAGTAAGGTCTGCACCTGTTGTATTCGGCGCATGTGACAAATAACATTTCATTAATTTAATTTGATTAGTAGCCAGTTTTGAAGACATTTCCCGACGTCCTCAGGACATGGACAGACGTCCAATTTTCGAAGTCAATCTTGAGCGATCATCCTGGCCATTTTGGGGTCAGGAGGTTGAGTCTCGACAGAGGAACTAACATGATAACTATGTTCTGGAGGACCCATCTTTCACTGTGTGTGTGTGTGTGTGTGTGTGTGTGTGTGTGTGTGTGTGTGTGTGTGTGTGTGTGTGTGTGTGTGTGTGTGTGTGTGTGTGTGTGTGTGTGTGTGTGTGTGTGTGTGTGTCACAGTCTCTCTCTTACTCACAGTCTGGCTCTCCAACACAGGGATCATGCTGAGAACGTCTTCTGCTCCCTGCTGTTACTCAACACTTCAATCTCTCTCCCTCCATCTCTCTTTTTCTCCCTCACTGGACTCAGGCCCTCTGCTTGTTTTCTCCTTCTCTCAACCACGTCTTCTTCTTTCCTCCCTCCCTCGCTGCCTTCCCCCATCTCTCATTCGTCTGTTTGCTCTCTCGTCCCTTAGACAATAGTGTGTGTGTCAGTGAGACTAGATTACCATCTAGTGGTCAAAACAAACCGTCACAGTGGAACGTGCTACAGTAATGAGGTCAGACATTCACATACACACACGCACACATATACACATAAACACACACACATACACATTCACATACACATTCACATACACACACACATGCACACATATACACACACATACACATAAACACACACACATACACATTCACATAAACACACACACACACACACACAGTGATATGAATGTATTGCCCTTTGGACCAATCATTGTTTCAACTCGTTGACAGAGCAGCTATACCCTACTACAGCCTCCTACACCAAGCTTTCCTAGAGAGACAAGTAAACATGTCCCAAAAGGAAATCAGTACATGTTGTCTAGTCAAAGTGACATTATAAATAAAGGTGAATGTTATCGTGTCAGTTCTAAATGAAGTGTAGGTATTGGCCCAATGTAGCCTGCCTGTGAGACTGTATGAGTGACCTACTAATAGACCACTGCCATGCACCCCTTTGGTGGCGATCCGCGCTCATAATCCATGCAGAAAAGTAGCCTGCAATTTGTACACGAGAGAGAAAGAGAGGCATGGAGGGAAGAACACTGAAGAACAGTATGAACGCAGCTGCACACACACACACACACACACACACACACACACACACACACACACACACACACACACACACACACACACACACACACACACACACACACACACACACACACACACACACACACACACACACACACACACACAATTTAATCCCGCCTGATTTGTGCCTAGTCAGCTGCAGCTACGTGGCGTTTCGGGTATAGGACGTAGAGAGAGGGAGAGAGGGGGAGACAGAGAGAGAGCGAGAGAGAGAGCTCCCGCGATACCGCACTGACCAACGTAGACACGTCCTCGCCTCGGGTTCCACGTGGATGCTGTTCTTTGACCAAAACAGATGCCAGTTCGAATACTTTCAAAATACATCCTTCTTTCATTTTATTACTTTTATAATTCCTCCTCTACATGAGGATATTTATTATCTAAAGTCAACAAAGCTAGATAGATGTAATCAGGGGCTCCATATAGCTTCCAACTCTCCTGTCATGTCAGATCAGTGATTACTTTAAAGAAAAGGAGGAAGAAAGGATGTATTTTTAAGTATTCGTCCGCGGCCCAGGCCTCTCGCCGCTGCGCAGTGCAGTGTAGATATTACCGGAGGGCGAGAGGGTTGGGCTGAATGGTAAAATCTCCCGCTATGAAATCAGAATCTGAATTTACAACAGGACGGTAGGATGCGTTCGTTTTTCTACTCATCAAACAGGCCAACAGGTAGGATATGACAACATTGCGATGTACGATTGCAACAATTTAACCCAATGCATCATAGCTGATAGATTACATTTTGAGGGAGAGATTGATACTTTTGTAGCACCAGATGGGTAAAATGTTGCAGCATTAGCATCACTATAGCTGTGTGGGAATAATTGAAATGTTTTAAATCATTGCTATACGTTATGATGATTATTTCTCATAACCTACGGTTATTACACGTTCCAGAATAACAATTCAAAATGTTTTAGTAAGTAAATGATCGGCCTAAATGTTATATACAACACGCTTACAATACGCCTACAATGTTTAATGTCGGACCTGTGGAACCTGAAGAATGATAGTGACATTGCTTGTTGCGCTTGCAGGTGCGTCGTTAGAGTCTGGCGCTGACATGCTGGTGACAGGTATGCTATCCCTGCTCCTGCTCGCGCACCAGTGTGTGTCCGCGCCACAGGTGCCCGAGGACCAAAGGTAGGCCCTGACACACACACACACACGCGCGCGCGCGCGCAATGAAAGTATAGAGCAGAGATCATTTGGCGTCAAGGTTTTAAAATGACCAGCTCAAAATCCAAACGGGTCAAAACTGGATTTTCCAGCAGGGTGACTTTTCCAGTTCAGTTTAATTTCTGGGTTATGTTTTGTCGTGCTTTTGTTGTTTATATTTCTTGGTGAGCCTGTCAGACAACACGACTACACTGTATGTACTGTACCAGCCTCTGAGGTGTGAACCTTCAGGTGTGACTGCGTGGTTGGTTGCTAGAATAATAGTGGGCACTGAGCAGACAGTCAATGCCAGCTAGCCTAGTACATCACTGGTTTATTTATTTTTCAGGATATTTATCTAGACCAGTGATCAGAGCTAGGAATGTAGGCTATACTGTTGGACTGTCTTTCATGTCATGTAGGAATAGCAGAAACAGGAAGTATGATGTTAAGGAAACACTCAGGTGAGGATTACATCACATCATGTCCCTGGCTGGTAACAACAACAGAGAGAGATATGTGTCAGAGTTCAGAGGGAGCCTGTTTATGTAGCACTTCAGGTATAGGTCAAAGGGCAACTTTCCCTGCACTTAATACTAGCCATAAAACCAACACAAATTATTTATGTTATCACCCTTCTCTCTCTCTCTCTCTGTCTCTCTCTCCCTGTCTCTCCTTCTCTCTCTCTCTCTCTCTCTCTCTCTCTCTCTCTCTCTCTGCCTCTCTCTGTCTCTCTGTCTCTCCGTCTCTCGTTCTCTCTGTCTCTCTCTCTCTGTCTCACTCTCTCTCTCTCTCCTTTCTCTCTCTGTCTCTCCGTCTCTCCGTCTCTCTCGTTCTCTCTGTCTCTCTCTCTGTCTCACTCTCTCTCTCTCTCTCCTTTCTCTCTCTGTCTCTCTCTCGTTCTCTCTGTCTCTCTCTCGTTCTCTCTCTCTCTCTCTCTCTCTCTCTCTCTCTCTCTCTCTCTCTCTCTCTCTCTCTCTCTCTCTCTCTCTCTCTCTCTCTCTCTCTCTCTCTTTCTCTCCCTCTTTCTATCTGTGTGTGTGTGTTTGTCCCGCAGAGTACAGTCAGCGGGAGCCCTTCCCCCTTTCACTCTGGCCAATCCCTTCGGTTCTGGAGAGGAGGACCGCAGGTTAGTGGCATCTTTTACTTTAAAACCCTTATTTCCAGCTTGGGGCCAACTCTATTAAATACAGGGTTGAAGCAGGGAAAGAGAGATAGTGGGTATGCAGGGTGTTGCTCCAGCCCTAATTTTTTATTTATTTTTAAATGTCTTTATTTAAGCAGGGAAATCCTGTTGAGACCAAGGCCTCTTTCCTAGGGAGCCCTGCATGTACACAATCATACAAACGTAAAATATTGACAAATATAACGCAGTTATCAAATTACAAAATAAAATCAGAAAAAACAAACCCATTCTTCAGGTAAAAGGTCATTAATCAGCCATCTAAATTGCCCTAGTGGTACCAAAACATAACACTTTTGAGAGTTCTGGAGATTATTCCACAAGTAAGGTGCAAAAAAACCTAAAAAGCAGATTTTTCTAACTCAGTGGAGATGGAAGGATGTACAGAGTTATCCGTTGCTGAGACCGGGTCCGTCCCTGAGACCGGGTCCGTCGCTGAGACCGGGTCCGTCGCTGAGACCGAGTCCGTCCCTGAGACCGGATCGTCCCTGAGACCGGATCGTCCCTGAGACCGTGTCCGTCCCTGAGACCGGGTCCGTCCCTGAGACCGGGTCTGGTAGCTCGTACGTCTGTAGGTTAACAATGAAATAAGGCGAAAGCTTGTTCAAGAGGGCTTTATAAAGAAAAATAGTGCAATGCCTAGATGTACGAGACTTTAAAGAGGGCCAGCCTACCTTCTGATACAGAAAGCAGTGATGTGTACTGGACCTGTCGCCTGTAATAATGTGCAGTGCGCTATGAGAAACTGTGTCCAATGGCTTCAATACAGTGGCAGCTGCATTCACAGACGATATCACCATTGTCTATAACCGGTATGAATTTCGACTGAATAATTTTTTTTCTATCTGCTTTTTAACTAAATATATGATCTATTCCGAAACAGGAAGCACGTTTTAATTCTTAACTAACTCATCAATATGCTTTTTGAAAGATAGCTTTTTGTTATAAGCGGTGACATGATCAGTGTGGGCACCATCCAATGTACATACAGTGCATTCGGAAAGTATTCAGACCCCTTTACTTGTTCCACATTTTGTTACGTTACAGCCTTATTCTTTTTCCCTAATCAATCTACACACAATACCCCTTAATGACATCACAATACCCCATAATGACATCACAACACCCCATAATGACAAAGCAAAAACAGGTTTTTTGATTTTTTATTTTACATAAGTATTCAGACCCTTTACTCAGTACTTTGTTGAAGCACCTTTTGCAGCGAATACAGCATCAATTCTTCTTGGGTATGACGCTACAAGCTTGGCACACCTATATTTGGGGAGTTTCTCCCATTCTTCTCTGCAGATCCTCTCAAGCTCTGTCAGGTTGGATGGGGAGCGTTGCTGCACAACTATTTTCAGGTCTCTTCAGAGATGTTCGATCGGGTTCAAGTCCGGGCTCTGGCTGGGCCACTCAAGGACATTCAGAGACTTGTCCCGAAGCCACTCCTGCGTTGTCTTGGCTGTGTTCTTAGGGTTGTTGTCCTGTTGGAAGGTGAACCTTCGCCCCAGTCTGAGGTCCTGAGTGCTCTGGAGCAGGTTTTCATCAAGGATCTCTCTGTACTTTGCGCCGTTCATCTTTCCCAGGTCTCCCAGTCTCTGCTGCTGAAAACCATTCCCACAGCATGATTCTGCCACCACCATGCTTCACCAAAGGTTTGGTGCCAGGTTTCCTCCAGACGTGACGCTTGGCATTCAGGCCAAAGAGTTCAGTCTTGGTTTCATCGGACCAGAGAATCTTGTTTCTCATGGTCTGAGAGTCCTTTAGGTGCCTTTTGGCAAACTCAAAGCGGGCTGTTATGTGCCTTTTACTGAGGAGTGGCTTCTGTCTGGCCACTCTACCATAAAGGCCTGATTGGTGGAGTGTTGCAGAAATGGTTGTCCTTCTGGAAGGTTCTCCCATCTCCACAGAGGTACTCTAGAGCTCTGTCAGAGTGACAATCAAGTTCTTGGTCACCTCCCTGACCAAGGCCCTTCTCCCCCGATTGCTCAGTTTAGCCGGGCAGCCAGCTCTAGGAAGAGTCTTTGTGGTTCCAAACTTCTTCCATTTAAGAATGATGGAGGCCTCTGTGTTCTTGGGGACCTTCAATGCTGCAGATTTTTGTTGGTACCCTTCCCCAGGGGACCTTATATAGACAGGTGGGTACCTTTCCAAATCATGTCCAATCAATTTAAATTTCATTTAAAAAAAAGGGCAGTTCTGAAAGCCTTTTCAACCCGAAGGGGCAACAAGAATACCAAGTACCATCCACATACAAGTGGAGGTTACAATTTCTTACAGGGAAATAATATTGTTTCTACAGATGGTAAAAAGTACAGGGCCCATAATCGATCCTTGTGGGACACGTTTAGTAATATCAAGGAATCCTGATTTAACACCATCAGATGAAACATATTGTGTCCTGTCTGTCAGGTAGTTTTCAAACCAATTGCAGGCTGCCTGACCTAGGCCAATTTCACACAGTCTACTAATTAGTGGTGGGTGGTCAAACATTTGCGTTATTCCCACACAGCTATAGTGATACTAATGCTGCAACATTGTGTCCATCTGGTGCTACAAAAATCATCCAAAAAGTTGACTCAAGTTTGACAAAAAGCACCTGGAAGCACCTGGATGATCATCAAGAATGTTCTATGGACAGATGAGTCAAAAATATATAACTTTTGGACAACATGGGTCCCATTATGCCTGGTGAAAACCAAACACTGCATTCCACAGTATGAACCTCATACCAACGGTCAAGCATGGTGGTGGTAGTGTGATGGTTCGGGGATGTTTTGCTGCCTCAGGACCTGGACGACTTGCCTTAATAGAAGGAACCATTATGTTTGCCATACAAGTCAAAGTTCAGACCTAATTGAGATGTTGTGGCAGGACATGAAACAAACAGTTCATGCTTGAAAACCCACAAATCCCGCTGAGTTAAAGTAGTTCTACATGGAAGTGTGGGCCAAAATTCCTCCACAGCGACGTGAGAGACTGATCAACAACTACAGGAAGTAGTTTGGTTGTAGTCATTGCAGCTAAAGGTGGCACAACCAGTTATTCAGTGTAAGGGGGCAATTACTTTTTCACACAGGGGCATTGGGTGTTGCATAACTTTGTTTATGAAATAAATGAAGTTAGTATGTAATTATTGTGTTATTTGTTCACTCAAGTTCCCTTTATCTAATGTTAGGTTTTGGTTGAAGATCTGATAACATTCAGTATCAGAAATAGAGACGATTATAAAGGAGGCAAATACTTTTTTACAGCGCTGAATATGTATATTCTGGACTCTGACATCGCTCTGATATTTTTTGTTTGTTTCTTTTTCTTTTTTGTGGATTTGTGTGTATTGTTTTATATTGTTAGGTATTACTATACTGTTGGAGTGAGAAACATAAGCATTTCGCTGCACCTGCGATAACATCTGCAAAATATGTGTACGTCATGTGACCAATAACATTTGATTTTGATTGGATTATGCGACTCATTTATGCTGGATGTTCCGCGGTAGTTGAGATGTATTCCATTCTCACTGAAACAATCCCTTCACAGAGAGTGTGTTTGCAAAACCTTGATACAAATCTAGACTAGATTACATTGGTACTTTCTGTACCGTGAAGTAACGTGCTACCCAGTCAGGTGGGCCTGCGGTTGAACCTTCTAACCCTTGACCTCTAACCTCTGTGTATGTCAGGCTGCTGCAGAGCTACATCAAGGCCAACCTAAAGGAGGGACATGGAGGACCGGATAACACCTGGGAACAAGGTAAACACACACACACACACACACACACAGTGACATTATTAATGGATCATCTTCCTATTTCCTGCTGGTCAGAGGTGTTCTTCCTGTTCAGTCTCCATGACTACGACCGCAGCGGTCACATGGACGGCCTGGAGATGATGAAGCTGCTCTCTGAATACAACTCCCACAATGCACCTGGAGAACAGTCAGCTGAGGTGTGTATATATATATATATATATAGAACATGAATAGAAAGTCTCTTCAGTGTTGTAGTTAGGACATATATTGTACTGACTGACATAATTCTGTCCTCATCATAAAGTCAGTTTATGATCAGCTAGCTAGCATGACATAGTGTTAGAGGGGTTTGTATATCAGGATGCACATACATCATGTAGCCTGTACTGTTGTCTAAATATAAAGATAGGGTTACTGTAGGACTTACTGTTGCTCAGCGTAACTGAATATACACTCTGAATCTGACTGTACAGTGTTGCACTTAGTTAATCTGCACCCTAGGCCAATGCTTTTGTGTGTGTGTTTTCCAGTTGGTGGCCATGGTAGACTTTCTCCTGCAGACTCAGGATCTAAACCAGGACGGTCTAATAGCTCCCCCTGAGCTTCTCTCTCCTCCCAAACTACAACAGCCAGACTCTAACTCCCAGGGTGCACCTGAACAGGAAGGGGGTGTAGATGTCAAAGAGGGAGTCAATGTTGAGGAACCAAAACAAGAGACAGAGCAGGAAGAGGAAAAGGAAGCAGAGGAACAGCTCAAGGAGGAAGAGTCAAGGCCAGGAGATCAGGGACAGTAAATTAAGACATGAACATTCTATACAGGAAGAGGCGAAAGGACCACATATCCCATAGGCCCCTGCTCCTGTACTACATCAGGGGCAACCTGAGATGTAAACACAATTATAATACGCAAACAGCACTCCAGCACAACACTTCCATCCAGAGAGTTGGGTCAGCCAATAGCAGGGGCCTGTTGACTGACATGCAGAGTTACCAAATCACAGCCTCTTACACACCTTTGAGGGTCTTGTTTCAGTTTCAAGCTGATGGATTGTCCACTTTTTTTGTAAAAAAGTCAAGGTATGTTGTTTTCAAGCTGTGGTTTCATTTCAACACATTGCTCTTCTGAACAAGAAACAATATCTCAGGTTTGAATGTGTTGTGCCAAAAGATATGCCTTACACTGCTAAATAGCAGTTTGTCCATGTAGTTTTCATATACTTTTTGCAGTAAATACCCTGTTGAAGCAATCCAAATTAAGCCAAAAATTAGAAATGGACAATTTGAGAAGTTCAGGAATACGTCAAGTGCAACGCCTTCCAACGATACTTGGGAGTCGAAGTATTCCCCTTCCCAGAACACACTGCAGTTCATCCCCCCATGGATGCAAAAGGAATGGACTGAGTTAGGAAATAAGTGGAAAATTCAAGCTCATGGATTTGGGCTCCTCATTACTGCATTTGTTGACTAGATTCATCATTAGGGACATTTTGTTTTTACTGGTAACTCAGGTCAAAAACCTTGGTCCCTTATGCAACCGGCAAACTAAAACTTGATTTGTACAAATACTTTTTTTGGTTCCCTGCACAGCCCCAATTCAGAGTTGCACACGTTCCTTTGAAATCCATGAAGGGAATTAACAAATATACACTTTGGGGAGAAGGGTCATCTAAAAATTGGGCTAGGATGTTTAATTACATGAAATCAAAAGCAATAAAGACAATTTGGGGATTAATTTAAGAACCTAATGAGTATTTGGTTTGCTGTACATTTTCCTGAATTGAGGGTTTGTATTTTTAAGACTAAAATAAATAAACCTACTACGAATGCTAACTTTATTACTGATCACATGGTTTCTATTGGTCTACCAACAGCCTGGTTGTACCTGGTTTGTTAATACAGGTAATGTCCACTAACTTCTGTTGCTGCGTTAAGAGTCACTCAGTGGAGGGCTTCCTACACAAACTTAATGTCAACACACAAATGGTGTCAGCAAAGATGGGTGAAAGTAGTGGTGTCTGAGGTTTTAGGCTGGTATCTGTATAAGCACTTTGTGACGACTGCATGTCTTGCAGGGCAGGGAGAACAGGAGTTCAAGACACTCCAAAACAAGGCCAGGACAATTCAGAGACCAAGTTCAACATATTGGTTGACTTTCATTTAATGCAACTCAATACAATCATTCCAGAACACTTGATCAGAACAGAGAGAATCATTAAAGACACAGCATTCAAATAAAACAATCCCATCAGTACACAACCACTCACGCTTCCCTTAAAATCCAATTTAAAAACAAAATGTGCACAATGTTATCAGTGATCACATTAAATAAAAAATTAAGTTTAAAGCGTCATACATGAACATTTTTAAATTGATGTGATTATTGTGAACAACTACAGGGAGAGAGGACTTTTAGCACAGCTTGTGACCAATCAGACAGGAAGCAAGATGGACCTCTTGAGTCACTCACTATGGGGGGGGGGGGGGTCTCAATAGTATACCGTAGCTTCCTCTCAATCTGCACAGATGCAAATGGACAGGTACCTTTCACCTATCCTGCATTTACAGATCAGTGGAGCTGACAGTGGATATGAGGGGAAGAAGCCGCTACAGATTGAGACACCAGGAAGAACACATTTAACTAAAGACAAAGCCATGCCCAGTTCCAAGTCAACCCCTAGGCACTTCGTACACAATTCTCAGATCTGATGAGGAATCAGGAACAGGTATGAGCTATACAGTAGTAGGACAGGTATAAGCAACATGGTAGTAGCTCATGGCCTTTCCCTCAGACAGGGTAGCATTTTCTAAACCGATTATTTTGGAACTAAAGAGGTGCCTAGTGGGGTTAGGGGTTGACTGGGAATTAGAACCAGTGTAAAGGCCAGAAAGGCAGGCAGAAAGACGATGGTTTCCCTCTAGTGGAGAGGAGGACTGGTGCATCTGCAGCAGTCTGAAATCACTTCCTGGTTACTGTTGTCATGGTTACAAAGGGACACCAGCCACCATCTCAGACTCGATGCCACAGTGGTCCTTACCTCTCAGGATCTTAAAGAAACCTGGGAGACAGGACAGAGAAACACATTGTGTTGGAGTAGCCAAGAAGCACAATCTTCCTTTAGAAAAATTCACCAATAGTTTGTCCAGAGTTGTTAGAGAATTTGGATAAGTGTCTCACCATTCTCTCCCCAGTCAGTGTTCCAGGAGTTAGCAGCCAGCCAGTAAGGAGTTCCCCCCTCCTCTCCCCAGCCAAGGACCTTAATGGCATGACCTCCTACTGCACTGCCAGAGACATGCTGGTACACACCTAGACCCGAGAGAAAGTTGGGGTGTCAGAAAAACATTCATTCACACATTTAAATGACAATTGTGTCAAATTGCCAACCCATCCTTTATGGGATTAATTGACACAAACATGCATAATTCACTATTGTAACTAAATGGTCATTCTTCCAGTGTTCAATGCATAAAGAGTGGAAACATTTAAGGTAGAAATCTATACATAATAGTAAATAACATTATCCAAACTACATTCCTAGAGCAGTAAAAGCTACACTATACAGAAAAGAGAAAAGGCCTGTCCTCACCAGACTTGTAGAGCAGGAAGTCTTCGTAGACAGTGAAGGCTCCTTCCACAGGTCCATTCTTCAGGAGCTCAGTCATGATCTGCTGCTCTTCAGAGGGCAAAGTGTACGAGTTCTTACCTAGGGTACAGGAGAGAGGGCTTAGTGTGTACGTCCACTTAAAAAGAATACATCCACATTGTGTGTGAATGTGTTTACTTACCAAAGTGTTTGTCCTGCTTGTAGCCAGGTGTGTATCCAGTCTCACACTGGTTGGAACATTGTGGGGTGTCACCCTCCTCTCCTGTACAGGGGGTTCGTGTGCCGTTAACATGGTGCTCACAGGGAGGGATGGAGTAGGGCCTGCAACCTGACAGGAGAGACCAGAGAAAGAGGGAGAGTTACATACAGGGAGGGAGAGAGAAGGGTCTGACAGGAGAGATAGAAACAGGGAGAGAGAGTAGGGTCTGACAGGAGATCCCTGACCCTACATACCAACGTGAGAGTCGTAGAGTCCTCCAGTGACCAGCCCCTCTGTAGTCCAGAAGTCCCACGCAGCAGAGGGATAACCACCATTACAACTAGGAACACACACAGTAAGCAATGCTAACAACCGCCGATGCCTTACATGCAGCCATGTCACAGAGCAGGTGAATGAGGAAACACGTACCCCATGCCACAGCTGTCACAGCAGCTGAGCAGGTCTTCAGAGGAGATCTCCACGCTGACCTTGGCGTTGCTATGGATACACACACGGTCTGAGATGGCCTCCGCGGCACCAAACGCCTGCAGAGGAACAAGCACGTCAAACACACTCAACGCCATGCTTCAGTCACAGGAGTATCCTCCAGCGTGACTCCGTCTGTTCTTACCCAGCAGCTGCCACAGGAGCCCTGGTCCCGGATCTCCTTCAGAGTGGGACAGTTGGGCCACTGCTGTCTGGGGTCAAAGGTGTCAGGCAGCTCCACATCCCCTGCATACTGCACCCTACAGAGGCGAGAACAAGACAGCCATTAACCCTACAACCTACCCTAAAGAGACTGAGCGACACAGAGAGAAAACGAGAGCAAGTAACAGGAGACCGACTGAATGTTCTGTTACTGTGTAGTGTTCTTGGTAAAGTCAATCTGTAAAGCAGCTAAGGAGGAGTTATGACATTAAAAGATTAGTTCACTTCCTGCTTGAACACTTTCTGGATACAGCACACAAACATCCCCTCCATAACAACTCAGTCTCACTCACATGGCGGGCAGTTTGGGTCCTTTAAGCAGGGTTCCACACAGTCTCTTAACGTAGCTGTAGTCCACATTATGGAAGTTGTGACCAGCCTTCCATGTAGTGTTGACCTTGTTGATGTAGTCCACCATCTGGTGGGAGAGTGGAGGTAGGCGGGGCCGGGCCCAGCTGATTGACAGCCCAGACACCAGCGCCAAAAATATCACACGCCACATCACTTCCTGTAGGGACACAGCATCATGGGAACATGAGTTCAAACACTAAAGGGTAAGGTAGTGTAGTTTAGGACATTTGCAGTTGCTTGCCCAGTTTGAGGTTAAGAACCCCCCCCTTCCCAAATTAGCTTTGTTTTAGGTCAAAACAAAGCCACATATAGACCTACCAAACTGGCCCCAGGGGGTGAAGAGACATGCAGTCATGCAGGGACACAAACACTTCAGCACCCCTCCATTAAGAGGGCAGAGAGGAGAGCACTTCAGTGTAACTTCCTTGAGTACAGCACTTCAGAGAGCCTTGCTTGAATACAGCGTCAGGCATAGAAGGGCTAATGGATTTGGCTCAGGCCCACAGATCAATACCAGTGCAGACTGAAGGATGTGTCGGTCTCAGATACTGCCAAGTCATTCTTGGTATAGAATAACTTGTTGGCCACCATGACACAGCCCTAACTGGTTCAGATCAGAAAAATATATTCCATGGCTACTTTAACCAGGAACCTGACAAAACAGGAATGCACATCAGGCCTAAACACACGTTACGACATGTGGTGTGTGGTCACATCACAATTCCCAAAAATGGGCTGCACAATGGTGAAATCACATGACTGAATGAGTCAGCAGCAAGTAGCTTTACATAGAAAGCATCAGAACACATGACTGACTCCTTTCGACTCAAAGACAACCAAGCCCCACTTCCCTAAAAGAGGACTGCCTCTACGCAGGGCCAGTAGGGATCACTTCTCTAAAGCACAGCATCACTAGTCATTATGGTAGGGGAACACCAAGACATTCAGAGGTCATTTATAGACTTGATGAACGTTAAAGAGTATTAATACATAAGACATTGTTTTACCCCCTTGTCTGACAGACTACCTGGAGCAACAAGCAGTCTCACTGGCAATTCTAAAGCAGTACCTTACCTTCCATTAGTGGGTCAAGGATAAGCGATAAATAGGGCTGTGTTGTTCAGTAGGGAGAAGAACGTTTTGAATGGGAGTGAAACTGGTAGGTACTACCTGAACAGGTTAACAATATGACAGCAACAAATAACTGAGCAACAGATTAGCATGCCAGACAGGCCGATATGTAACTGTTATTGAACTCTCATAGCCTGCGACTTACGTAGCCTAACCGTAAAGTGGGAGAGGAGAGATCATGTCAGCTCAACTGTCTGCTGCAGTGGAAGAGCAGGTTCTCAAACCCACAGGGGGAAGTTAAACATTTCTCTGAAGGGACCTTTATTGTTCGGATATAAAATGAATGACTAACCTCATGACAAGGACAAATGTTTAGTCTCCAGCACCCCCATGTAACAGTCTAGGACCTTTGTGTATAGGATTTATCCAGCTAAGCACAACACTGCTGATTGAGCTACCCTTAAATGATAGTGCCCGAGAAACCGGTGTTTAAGATATTAGCACAAGTGTTAAGCCAGAGTCGAAGTCAGGCAAACCATGCCAATACATCATCCAAACACTGGCTTAACATTAAACAACAGGTTAACATTAAAATAATTGACATATCATTACCATTATTTTGATGAACTTATTCATACCATTTCATCCTTTCACAACATAGTCCCTGACACAAATCTGTGGTTGCTAACCAAGCCGGCTGGTCGTTCTATCAGTACGGTTGCCAGAGAAACGACCCAGTCGTTCAGTCTTTGTTCAGCATCTATGGTCGCGACGCAGTCATTCATTCTGAACATTCCATTGCCATACTGGCTGGCAACATTCTTATTCCTTGCATGCTAGCCAGCCAACTACAGCTAACTTAACAGAATAAGAGCAAAGTAGTCACATTTTGTTTAAGCTCTTCTCTAGTGACATTTATTTGTAACATCCATAACAATGAGTTAGAGGCACGATTTCACCTGGCACAAAAAATGTGCTCCCGCATCATGACACTTATTCAGAGGAGCTAGCCAACACAGCGAACAATAACTTCAAACTGAAACCGGTAAGACTACAAACTATCTGCATTTCGTTTGACCTTTTATACATTAATTTTTTTGTATACATCCATAAAAATACCAGCTGATTCATGATTTCGAACTGGTTGAGAAAAGCTGCCTTCCTGTCTCATCCCAACACCTACGTTCATTACTATGGGACAGCTGGAGATCGAATTTGAATATTGAAAAATGTTGCAAATGACAGACCGCAAGGTTTACACAAATCGCCACTGTTGAAAAATAAATTTGACTAAAAGAATGTTAGATGTCTAGATGCTTTTTATAGTGGAGATGGGCTGATGGGACAGAGTAAATAGATGGAATCTGTGATGTTGAAATATCTGTGGTAACTTGTGGAATAGACACACGCTTGAATGCTCTTTTAAACAATCAGCATTATACCCACCCATTGTCTAATAAAGCAATAAGGCACAAGGGGGTGTGGTATATGGCCAATAATAGCACAGATAAGTGCTGTTCTAAAGGACGCATTGCGGAGTGCCTAAACACAGCCCTTAGCCGTGGTATATTGGCCATACATCAAACCCGAGGTACCTTATTTGGTTAGCAACATAATTAGAGCAGTGAAAATAAATGTTTTGTTATATACCACAGCTGTCAGCCAATTAGCATTCAGGGCTCGAACCACCCAGTTTATAATATATAACCACCATCAAGACATTGGTTGAATTGGGTATTATGCCGTGTTTACGTGATATGAGATTGAAAACAGACAGCAAATCGGATGTCAAAGTTGGTGAATGCGGTTAGCCGCCATGGTTGACGGGGCTTGCCGCCAAAGTTAAACTATTTCAATTTTTGTCGTCTGCAGTAACGTTGTTTTCTACCGGATGTTGATTTACACTGAAGTCACAATGTAAAAGCATACCGTTGTGCCTGCTTGCTTTTGCGGTCACCCTCTTGCTTTCTTGTCCTATGTCGACAGGTATGACCGTTTTTGCGTCCCTCGTCTGAACGCAGCATTCGGCTAGTACTAGACATGGAAACGTGCCTGTACACTGGCCACGCGTGAAATAGGGGTGTCCCAGGTCTCTTTCAGATCACATGTCTTCCGATAGTAATTGTATCTCAATGTTCCTCTTGTCGCTAAGTGTGTGTCTGGCTTTCAATTTATTATCCAGATTTCAGACTGGTTTAAAGTGAAATCAGGATTTCAGTTACACACCAGTCCAGGCATGTTTGCATAAAGTCGGGCACTTTTCAGAGCCCTTTCAACATAAGATGCCTTTGAGAAATGTCTGAGTTAAGGTCACGTTAGTCATTGCATATTGTATGAAAATCTGACTTCACTTCATAACATGCACACGCTTGTGTCGAAAACAGTTGACACAAGAAAAGCGTTAAGATATAACGTTAACTGCCCATTTAAAAGTAGGCCACAAAACAAACACCGCCCGAACTAACCTGCTGCATTTCAAACTAACGTTAACTAGTAACGTTAGATCATTTAAGCCATTTTATCTGCTCGTCACAACCACATTCTTAATCAGGACATAAGTAACTTTAACGTATCTCGTTTAGCAAATAATTTTTTTTTTAGCTATAAATTGGTCTTTGTACTGTACGGGTAGTTAGCTAGCCACCCAGAAAGCTAGCTAAAACTGATACGGAGTTCCTCAAATACATCATGTTTCTAAGCGAACTGAAATTGAGTTCAATATAATAACGTCACATTACCGGTTATCTGCTTGTCAGACGTGCCTAAGACCAGTTACAGCACACTTGTACACGTCCACTTCTCCTAAATCACCTGGAAAAGTGTTTACTGATACCGTTCGGTTCTGACCTTTAAATCAGAGGAGAATCACGTGACTTGTCATGCGCCTGTTGCTTTGGTCATGGCCCTCCCTGATGGTTGCAGATTTCATTAGAAGACTTGCTGAATGGTTTTATGTCTAGTTAATAGACACAGTACGCATATTATGTAACTAATTTACTATAACAACAATGTTGATTGTAGGGGGGTTTATTCAGGTGAGATAAAATGTGCACAATTTCAAACTGAAATTCTACCTAAGCTTACATGACACACTGTCCTGAACAGGCCCCTTGATGCATGTGAAGGAGAAGTGTAGGCCTATAGAATTTGCATTTGCTAACACACATTAGGCGATTACACGTTTCAAGGATCATCAGCCCAAAAAAAACGCATTTCAAGAACAACTCGTGACTGCAAAACAAGCGAGGTCATCATATAAAGCAGCCGAGGACACGATGACGCATGCGTTTATCAAAAACCATCGACCAAATCGGAGCTATTGTAACTAACGAAGAATGATCCGTCTTCTTTCTGTTCTGTATACAGCTGAAGTAACAGAATAAAATGTGTGACTGACTGGGTTTAAACCGGTGTCATCTTCATAGCACAAAACTATGTTAGCCTACTGAGCTAAAGCCTAGGCATTTACCCTGGGGAGGTAAAAATCAAGATGGTCTCTTTCATTTCTTTACTGATTAGATTAGAACAATAGTAACAGCACTCTTCATAGTGGTAATGATAGTGTTTATTCAGGTGTACTAAAACAGTTATTAACCACCGCTAGTATTATTAGAATAAATGATGGCCAAAATCAGATGCATCACATTTACCCGATGTAACAATCATAATAAAATAAAAAATATTTTGTTAATGCATATTGTCAAGTACAGATATAAAACCTAGTCGAAACACAATTAATCACACTACCGTACACATTACATGCAGTAAATGTAACCGAAATAAAAATTCTAAGAATACAAAGCAAGAAACTGAAAATAGAAGCCCTCCATTACATTCATTGTGATGGACATTACATACAGGTAAGGCAATGAGACCCGAGAGCCATCGCAGCTGATGCTGTCGTTTCTACAAGGCAAGCGCTTATCATCAATTGATCCGTTTGATTATCAAGCCAAGGCTTTGAGATAGCATTCTAAATGCCTGTTAGTGCACTAAGATGCATTATAAAGTCCATACTGACATTAGTAGGTTATATTAGCTACCATATTAACTTTGCACAGACATACATTCTAAAAGCTAGTTAATGCAATGTGTGTTGAGTGCCTTCTTTATTCACATCTATCATTAGTTACTGTACACTGTGTCAGGCTGTATAAAAATAAGGATGGACGTGCAATGGTACCGTTTCCTCAGCTCCATCTAGCTAAACACATTCCCTTTATAGCAACAGCGTAAAACAATAGTTCAGAACTAATCTGGTCCCAGCCAGCTCTCTCTCTTGAGCCTGTGGACAAGGTTAGTTATGAACTCACTATAAAATACAATCAAACAAAATAAACTGTAAAAAAAAAATAAAAAAATCTGATAACACTGACCTCCAAACATCAATAGCAGCACGTGACCTTTACCCCCTAGAAAGGCCTGCCACTCTTTCTCTCCCTAGACCCTTCTATGAACTAAGCCCTTAGGGACTAAGGGAAGGGGCTAGGGAAAGAAATGGGACCCGGCTGTAGGGTTAAAGGATCTGGAAGCTCATCAACATTACTAGCAGCTTGTTTCAGGCACGTCCACACTGATAGATACAGTCTGCTCAGGTGCCACTTCAATAGATCAGATTAGTTGGATCTTCTTCCTGTCTCACAGGAAGTAGAAGTCATTCCTCCCTACAAATGGTTCATAAAGATCTTTACCATATAAAATGAATTCAACACTTGGAAACAGTACTTATACTGACCGAAAAGAATTGAACACAATTGAATAATCTCATATATACTGTATATTGTAATGCTAGTACCTAGCAGACTGAATTGTCTGCTTGACATGTCGGGACTAGCTGTAAACTAATCGTAAATAAGAGTATGAATATTCGTTTAAATTTCACATAATAAAAATGATTAAATTATATTACCTTATATTGCTAGGGTACCTTCAGATTAAATATCACATTTGGATCAAATAATAAATACTGTATATACAGTAAGCCTATAAAAGTATACTAAACCTTAACATGTGATCTGAGCCTCTCTTGCTTAACCAATAGCTCGCCTTCAGTTAATCACTCATATCACAATAAATCATATTTGCGCAGAAGTGCAAACTGTCTCAAATGATATCAGATATATACAAGAAAAAAAGACAAATATATAAACTCTCTTCTCTGTAAAACCTTAATAATCACAATTTAATATCATAACGCTTTATGACGGCCCTGATTCAATCAATCACATATCAAGGTAAACCACACTGAGGGTTCACTCAGAATGCTGACACTATCAGAGGTGTAAACCGTGTTAAAACCGACACACCCTTACAAGTTATTATTTCCACAGACATTATCATTGAATGTGGACATGAAGCTTCATATGTCATTAGAATACAGCGTAAACATTCTGAATAAAGTCACAATGCAATTGATTTGATCTGTGATTGAATCAGGGCCTAAGAGAAAAGGATACCCCACTGTTACTTCATTAAAGACTACTTCCAGTCCAATCTTTTATCTTAGTGTGTCTGTGTGTGACAGTTACATGTGGATTCACAACCTCATACTGGCTGATAATACTGGATTCTCAAGACATGCTATAGTTATTTAGTGTGAAACACATCTGGCTAGCCTGGGGGCCAGGCTGGTTCTGAATTCGTCAACAAGCCCTTGGCTAGTAATAAAGCAGTTGTCTCGCATGATAACAAAGTTGTAATAGCACTGTTGAAAGCAGAACCAGCCTGACACCCAGGCTAATGTCATGTATCTTCTACAATACTCTCTTTATATTGTTTTCTATATAATCTCTACATCTGGGTCAAATACAATATGATAAACTGGGTGGTTCGAGCCCTGATTGCTGATTGGCTGACAGACGTGGTATATCAGACCGTATACCACTGGTATGACAAAACACTTATTTTTACTGCCCTAATTATGTTGGTAACCAGTTTGTAATGGCAATAAGGCACCTCTGGGGATTTGTGGTATATGGCCAATACACCACGGCTAAGGGCTGTATCCAGGAACTCCGCTTTGCGTTGTGCTAAGAACAGCCCTTAGCCGTGGTATATTGGCCATATACCACACCCCTTCGGGCCTTATTGTTTAAATGTAAAATACTTTCAAATACTTTACGCTCGCTTGATTTAGCTTGGAATGGAACAGTGGTACAATGGAACTAATGAAATAATCCCAAAAGTGTAAACTCCGCCACCCAGCTGCACATCGGTCGAGCTAAATCAAACACACGGCAACGTGTATTTGAGAGTATTTGACCAGGTCTAATCATTTCGCTCCACCCATTGGCCCCTCTAGATCAATTTATCTCTATGGTCTACAAACTGGACCAGTTGTTTTCTAGCATGGGTGGTAATGGCGGTGGTGGTGGTAGTAGAGGGGCCAGGGCCTGGTTCCTCTGGCCCAGCACGAGGCTCCTGTCTGGGTGTAGAGGTGAAGAGGGGCTCCCTGATGCGGTAGGGGCTCCGGTAGCTGGAGATGGGTGACAGCTCAGAGCCCCAGCCCAGGTAGCTACCGCTGGACGGGGAGACTGCGTCAGTGCTGAAATACAAGGTGGTGCCGGACTCCGCAGGTTTGAAGTTCCGCTGGGGGCTTCCCATGCCCATCAGCAGGGACGGTGACCTTTTCTCTGGAGACGAACCACGTCTGACATCCAGTGACCCCACAGAAGGTGACCCTTGGGTGCTGGAGGTGACCACGTTGCTGTCGATGTGTCGGTAGTCTGGGTGCCTGGGGGACGAGGGTGTGGGGGATCCATAGGCGGCGCTCTGGAAGTCTTCGTCGTCTCGATCGTCGGAGGGAGGGGGGCTGGAGTCATCCTGCTGGGTGGCAGGCTCAGAGTGGTGGCAGGCTCTGACCTCAACTAGGACCTCCACCAGTGGCAGCTTGACCTCCTGGATGGGAGAGGGAGAGGACAGCACCGGTCTCACCTCATGTCTCACCGCCTGTCTCACCTCACTGATGATGTCTCTTGCTGGGGCCGCCTTTATCACCTGAGGGGAAGGAAGACAGACATTATTGTGAAAGGTTCCACATCAAGGAGAAAGCTAACGGGTCCCAGGAGTCAAACATAGAGGATAAGATCCAACAATAGTAGAGAACAGTAAATCAAGCCTCAACTTGACGCCTGCTCCCAGAAGTGCTCTGTTTTAAGACAGACTACATTCAACCACATAGAACATTCAACCACAGACAACATTCAACCACAGACAACATGCAACCACAGACAACATTCAACCACAGACAACATTCAACCACAGACAACATTCAACCACATAGAACATTCAACCACATAGAACATTCAACCACAGACAACATTGAACCACAGACAACATTCAACCACAGACAACATTCAACCACAGACAACATTCAACCACAGACAACATTCAACCACAGACAACATTCAACCACAGACAACATTCAACCACATAGAACATTCAACCACAGACAACATTCAACCACATAGAACATTCAACCACATAGAACATTCAACCACAGACAACATTCAACCACAGACAACATTCAACCACATAGAACATTCAACCACAGACAACATTCAACCACAGAGAACATTCAACCACAGACAACAAGCAACCACAGACAACATTCAACCACAGACAACATTCAACCACAGACAACATTCAACCACAGACAACATTCAACCACAGACAACATTCAACCACATAGAACATTCAACCACATAGAACATTCAACCACAGACGACATTCAACCACAGACAACATTCAACCACAGACAACATTCAACCACATAGAACATTCAACCACATAGAACATTCAACCACAGACAACATTCAACCACAGACAACATTCAGAGTGAAGATTTAATTGAAAAATATAGGAGTTCTGGTCCTCCAAACATGGCACAGCAGCTTGCCAAAAACAACAACATGTGAAGTGTACACTTCAGGGAAACGGGGAAGACATTCAATTGGGTGCTCATCTCACCTCCTCCACCTCTTTGACCTGGGGAAGGTTGAGAGAAGGTTGTTGAACGTTGGGAGTAGGTTGTGGAACGTTGGGAGTAGGTTGTGGAACGATGGGAGAAGGTTGCGGAATGTCCGGGGACCTTGGCAGAGCCATTTCCCGTAGTCCCAGCAGCCCGGCCAATCCCCCTTCGCCATAAGCGTGGCTTATTCTAGCCACATCCCCCGTCTTCAGGGCTAGGCGAATAAGCAGCCAGTGGTGGTGCTTCCAGCCCTGCCATTGGCTAGGGAGGTCCAACAAAGTACCACCCCCAACAAGTTGACCGTGTCGATGGTTCTTTTCATCCAATGAGAGAGAAGAGCCCCGGTCTGCACAAGCACCGCCCATTCCATGGTTACGAATGCTCTGGAAGATCTCAAAGGCCTTGGGGTGGAGGAACCGGTAGTACAGCACTAGAGCTATCACACCTGGGGGAACACAGAGGAGACAGGCGAGTGTGTATGGGTGGGTTCTTCTATCCTTGTGGGGACCTACAATCCCCCAAAGTCCCCACAAGGATAGTAAAACAAGGAAAATTCCCCCTCGTGGGGACATTCCCCATGTCTCCATGAGGACAAAGGCTATTTTAAGATTAGGTGTTAAATTTAGGGTTAGAATTAGGATTAGGGTTAGAATTAGGTTTAGGGTTAGAATTAGGATTAGAATTAGGTTTAGGGTTAGAATTAGGTTTAGGTTTAGAATTAGGGTTATGGTAAGAGTAAGGGGTTAGTTGTTAGGAGTTAGCTTTAGGGTTATGGTTAGGGGAAATAGGATTTTGAATGGAAATTCATTTTGTGTGTGTGTGTGTGTGTGTGTGTACATATGTATGTATGTATGTATGTATGTATGTATGTGTGTATGTATGTATGTATGTGTGTGTGTGTGTGTGTGTGTGTGTGTCTCACCAATGAGGAAACTACAGAACACAGCGGTTGGGATACCCATGCTATCCCATGATGCAGCACTGAAAAAGTCGGAACCTGCCAGCAGAAGAAGAGCGTTCTCGATAAACATGGCCTGCAGGAGAGAGCAGAGAGTTACACACACACACACACACACACACACACACACACACACACACACACACACACACACACACACACACACACACACACACACACACACACACACACACACAGCGAGAGAGAGACCCACCAGGTAGAATCCGGCCATGCGGCATCGGGAGGCTCCGTCCTTGACGTTGAGGAAGAGGAAGATGTGAACAGCTCCCAGCACCAGGTTGAACAGGTGCCAGCGCAGCGGCGTTTTGATGATGTCACTCTGCTGAGACACCAACCAGAACGTAGCACCCAACCAGTGAAGACCTGAGACACATGGGTGCAGGACAAACATCACTGAATGCTCACACACACACACACACGCACGCACACACACGCTCGCTCGCACGCACAAGCACACACACACACACACACACACACAAGCACACACACACACACGCACGCACACACACGCTCGCTCGCACGCACAAGCACACACACACACACACACAAGCACACACACACACACGCACGCACACACACGCTCGCTCGCTCGCACAAGCACACACACACACACACACACACACACAAGCACACACACACACACACACAAGCACACGCACACACAATAAAAGAGACTTTCACACACATATACTGTACACACTCACCAATAACTCCAAGGACCCACTGACGGAACAGGCGTGTGAAGAGCGCGAGGGTGGCGAGACGTGCTCCCAACATGCTGACCTAAACACAATACAATAAGTCTGTTACTATCACACAAACACACACACACATGCCCAGCCCAAACGACACACCGAGCCCAGCCAACACACCCAGCCCACACACCTAGCCCACACAGCCCAACCGACACACCCAGCCCAGCCCACACACACACCCAGCCCAACCGACACACCCAGCCCAGCCCACACACCCAGCCCGGCCCACACACCCAGCCCAACCGACACACCCAGCCCAGCCCACACACCCAGCCCACACAGCCCAACCGACACACCCAGCCCACACACCCAGCCCAGCCCACACACCCAGCCCACACAGCCCAACCGACACACCCAGCCCAGCCCACACACACAGCTCAACCGACACACCCAGCCCAGCCCACACACCCACCCCACCCAGCCCAACCGACACACCCAGCCCAGCCCACACACACAGCTCAACCGACACACCCAGCCCAGCCCACACACCCACCCCACCCAGCCCAACCGACACACCCAGCCCAGCCCAGCCCACACACCCAGCCCAGCCCAATCAACACACCCAGCCCAGCCGACACACCCAGCCCTGACGCCCAGTCCACCTAGCCCAGCCCAGCCCGCACGACCAACCCACCCAGCCCAGGCAACCCTCCTACCCTCCAGAGCAGTCTACAGGTGATAGCAGCAGGGGACATGGGGAGATGTCCAGGTCTGATGAGGGAACAGGCTCTGGCATACAGCACCAAGGCCCAGGCCAGGGACAACAGACACACCACAAAACATACCGAGACTGGAGAGAGAGAGAGAGAGAGAGAGAGAGAGAGAGAGAGAGAGAGAGAGAGAGAGAGAGAGAGAGAACGAGAACGAGAACATGAATATTCTGTAAGGAGATTGTATCAAACACACAGGATGGTATTCAGAGAGGGAGGGATGGTGGTAGCTAAAGGATTAAAAACAAACAAAAGACAACTAAGTTATATTGAGAATATACACTACCGTTCAAAAGTTTGGAGTCACTTAGAAATGTCCTTGTTTTTGAAAGAAAAACACATTTTTTTGTCCATTAAAATAACATCAAATTGATCAGAAATACAGTGTAGACTTTGTTAATGTTGTAAATGACTATTGTAGCTGGAAATAGCAGATTTTTTATGGAATATCTACATAGGCGTACAGAGGCCCATTATCAGCAACCATCACTCCTGTGTTACAATGGCACGTTGTGTTAGCTAATCCAAGTTTATCATTTTAAAAGGCTAATTGAACATTATAAAACCATTTTGCAATTATGTTAGCACAGCTGAAAACTGTTGTTCTGATTAAAGAAGCAATAAAACTGGCCATCTTTAGACTAGTTGAGTATCTGGAGCTTCAGCATTTGTGGGTTCGATTACAAGCTCAAAATGGCCAGAAACAAAGACCTTTCTTCTGAAACTCGTCAGTCTATTCTTGTTCTGAGAAATGAAGGCTATTCCATGTGGGAAATTGCCAAGAAGCTGAAGATCTTGTACAACGCTGTGTACTACTCCCTTCACAGAACAGTGCAAACTGGCTCTAACCAGAATAGAAAGAGGAGTAGGAGGCCCCGGTGCACAACTGAGCAAGAGGTCAAGTGCATTAGAGTGTCTAGTTTGAGAAACAGACACCTCACAAGTCCTCAACTGGCAGCTTCATTAAATAGTACCCGCAAAACACCAGTCAATGTAAACAGTGAAGAGGCGACTCCGGGATGCTGGCCTTCCAGGCAGAATTGCAAAGAAAAAGCCATATCTCAAATCAAATCAAATGTATTTGTCACATACACATGGTCAGCAGATGTTAATGGAAGTGTAGCGAAATGCTTGTGCTTCTAGTTCCGACAATGTAGTAATAACAACGAGTAATCTAACCTAACAATTTCACAACAACTACCTTATACACACAAGTGTAAAGGAATGAATACGAATATGCACATAAAAATATATAAATGAGTGATGGCCGAACGGCATAGGCAAGATGCAGTAGATGTTATAGAGTACAGTATATACATATAGGATTAGTAATGTAGGGTATCTGACTGGTCAATAAAAATAAAAGATTAAGATGGGCAAAAAAATAGACACTGGACAGAGGAACTCTGCCTAGAAGGCCAGCATCCTGGAGTCACCTCTTCACTGTTGACGTTGAGACTGGTGTTTTGTGTGTAGAGCGCCTTGACAGGAGTGTGGCGAGGCACAGATCTGGGGAAGGGTACCAATTTTTTTTTGCAGCATTGAAGATTCCCAAAAACACTGTGGCCTCCATCATTCTTAAATGGAAGAAGTTTGGAACCACCAAGACTCTTCCTAGAGCTGGCCGCCCGGCCAAACTGAGCAATCAGGGAGAAGAGCCTTGGTCAGGGAGGTGACCAAGAACCCGATGGTCACGCTGACAGAGCTCTAGAGTTCCTCTCTAGAGAAGGGAGAACCTTCCAGAAGGACAACCATCTCTGCAGCACTCCACCAATCAGGCCTTTACGGGTAGAGTGGCCAGACAGAAGCAACTCCTCAGTAAAAGGCACATGACACAGCCCACTTGGAGTTTGCCAAACGGCACCTAAAGACTTTCAGACCATGAGAAACAAGATTCACTGGTCTGATGAATCCAAGATAGAACTCTTTGGCCTGAATGCCAAGCGTCACGTCTGGAGGAAACCTGGCACCATCCCTATGGCGAAGCATGGTGGTGGCAGAATCATGCTGTTGGGATGTTTTTCAGTGGCAGGGACTGGGAGACTAGTCAGGATCGAGGCAAAGATGAACGGAGCAAAGTACAGAGAGATCCTTGATGAAAACCTGCTCCAGAGCTCTCAGAGCCTCAGACTGGGACGAAGGTTCACCTTCCAACAGGACAACAACCCTAAGCACACAGCCAAGACAACGCAGGAGTGGCTTCGGGACTAGTCTCTGAATGTCCTTGAGTGGCCCAGCAACTTAAACCTGATTGAATATCTCTGGAGAGACCTGAAAATAGCTGTGCAGCAATGCTCCCCATCCAACCTGACAGAGCTTGAGAGGATCTGCAGAGAAGAATGGGAGAAACTCCCTAAATACAGGTGTGTCAAGCTTGTAGCGTCATTCCCAAGAAGACTGAGTAAAGGGTCTGAATACTTATGTAAATGTTATATTTCCGTTTTTACTTTTAATAAATTAGCAAACATTTCTAAAAAACAATTTTATCTTTGTCATTATGGGGTATTGTGTGTAAATTGATGAGGAAAATGTTTTATTTAATCAATTTTAGAATAAGGCTGTAACGTAACAAAATGTGGAAAAAGTCAAGGGGTCTGAATACTTTCCGAAGGCACTGTATATTTATATTTAGAAAAAAATATATGGGGGATTAGAAATGACGCAGACACAACGAATTGCAAAACTTGCTGAAGCTGGGGACTTACAGTTGAAGTCGGAAGTTCACATACACCTTAGCCAAATACATTTAAACTCAGTTTTTCACAATTCCTGACATTTAATCCTAGTAAAAATTCCCTGTTTTAGGTCAGTTAGAATCACCACTTCATTTAAAGAATGTGAAATGTCAGAATAATAGTAGAGAGAATTATTTATTTAAGCTTTTATTTCTTTCATCACATTCCCAGTGGGTCAGAAGTTTACATACACTCAATTAGTATTTGGAAGCATTGCCTTTAAATTCTTTAACTTGGGTCAAACATTTTGGGTAGCCTTTCACAAGCTTCCCACAATAAGTTGGGTGAATTTTGGCCCATTTCTCCTGACAGAGCTGGTGTAACTGAGTCAGGTTTGTAGGCCTCTTTGCTCGCACACGCTTTTTCAGTTCTGTCCACAAATCTTCTATAGGATTAAGGTCAGGACTTTGTAATGGCCATTCCAATACTTTGACTTTGTTGTCCTTAAGCCATTTTGCCACAACTTTGGAAGTATGCTTGGGGTCATTGTCCATTTGGAAGACGCATTTGCGACCAAGCTTTGACTTCCTAACTGACGTCTTGAGATGTTGCTTCAATATATTCAAATAGTTTTCCGTCCTCATGATGCCATCTATTTTGTGAAGTGCACCAGTCCTCCCTGCAGCAAAGCACCCCCACAACATGATGATGCCACCCCTGTGCTTCATGGTTGGGATGGTGTTCTTCGGCTTGCAAGCCTCTCCCTTTTTCCTCCAAACATAACGATGGCCATTATGGCCAAAAAGTTATATTTTTGTTTCATCGGACCAGAGGACATTTCTCCAAAAAGTACAATCTTTGTCCCAATGTGCAGTTGAAAACCGTAGTCTGGCTTTTTTATGGAGGTTTTGGAGCAGTGGCTTCTTCCTTGTTGAGCGGTCTTTCAGGTTATGTCGATAGAGGACTCATTTTACTGTGGATGTAAATACTTTTGTACCTGTTTCCTCCAGCATCTTCACAAGGTCTTTTGCTGATGTTCTGGGAAGAAGACAGAATGCGTCTCCTTCCTGAGCGGTATGACGGCTGCGTGGTCCCACGGTGTTTATACTTGCGTACTATTGTTTGTACAGATGAACGTGGTACCTTCAGGCATTTGGAAATTGTTCCCAGGGATGAACCAGACTTGTGGAGGTCTACAATTTTTTTTCTGAGGTCTTGGCTGATTTCTTTTGATTTCCCCATGATATCAAGCAGAGGCACTGAGTTTGAAGGTAGGCCTTGAAATACATCCACAGGTACACCTCCAATTGACTCAAATGATGTCAATTAGCCTATTCTTCTAAAGCCATGACATCATTTTCTGGAATTTTCTAAGCTGTTTAAAGGCGCAGTCAACTTAGTGTATGTAAACTTCTGACCCACTGGAATTGTGATACAGTGAATTATAAATGAAATAATCTGTGTGTAAGCAATTGTTGGGAAAATGACTTGTGTCATGCACAAAGTAGATGTCCTAACCGACTTGCCAAAACTATAATTTGTTAACAAGAAATTTGTGGAGTGGTTGAAAAACTAGTTTTAATGACTCCAACCTAAGTGTATGTAAACTTCCGACTTCAACTGTATATTGATGGAAGCTACAATCTATCTGCGATATTAAAGCTGAACTACCTCCTAAAACAAAAACAACACAAACACACAGAGACACATGTAGTACCTGGTGAAGATAGTCCTACATCTGTACAGATGAGGACGTAGGTCTGCAGGACGGTCTGTGGCAGAGTGACCACCAGCGCCTCCAACAGGCGGAGAGCTGAAACGTCAGCCTGCTGCATTATCTCACTACACTGATCCTCTCTAGTGGACGTCATAGTCTCCCATAACCTGGAACACAACAACACAGAGTCAGAGAGAGTGTTCTCGTTTCATCGTTGACCTCTAAACCCCGGACCTCTAACGCCAAAGAGGGTACTACAGTGGTACGTTACCTTCTAAAGATGCCCAGGTGCAGGATGTGAGTCCATTTGAGGTCTTTGCTACGTATACGTCCATCCGCCTGGTACCACAGCCAACTGAGCAACTGGGGACCCCACCCAGGGAGGAGGAACAAGGCCGTAAGCCCCGCCCAGTGGGCATAGCAATAGTTATGCCCCACCCACAGGTAGTACACAAAACAGTAGATCACTGTGGACACACACACAGGTAGATCATTAGAGATGATACAGGACATCTACACACACATACACACACTGTATTTTCTAGTGTAATGGCAGCTGGTCTTTACATAATGTGACAATGATGGGCACTGTTTGGTACTTAGGTCAACATAAAACACTGGACACACCTGGTACCAAACAGGACACACCTGGTACCAAACTGGACACACCTGGTACCAAACAGGACACACCGGGTACCAAACAGGACACACCTGGTACCAAACTGGACACACCTGGTACCAAACAGGACACACCGGGTACCAAACTGGACACACCTGGTACCAAACAGGACACACCTGGTACCAAACTGGACACACCTGGTACAAAACAGGACACACCTGGTACCAAACAGGACACACCTGGTACCAAACAGGACACACCTGGTACCAAACAGGACACACCTGGTACCAAACTGGACACACCTGGTACCAAACAGGACACACCTGGTACCAAACAGGACACACCGGGTACCAAACAGGACACACCGGGTACCAAACTGGACACACCTGGTACCAAACTGGACACACCTGGTACCAAACAGGACACACCTGGTACCAAACAGGACACACCGGGTACCAAACAGGACACACCGGGTACCAAACAGGACACACCTGGTACCAAACTGGACACACCTGGTACCAAACTGGACACACATGGTACCAAACAGGACACACCTGGTACCAAACTGGACACACATGGTACCAAACAGGACACACCTGGTACCAAACTGGACACACCGGGTACCAAACAGGACACACCGGGTACCAAACTGGACACACCTGGTACCAAACAGGACACACCGGGTACCAAACAGGACACACCTGGTACCAAACTGGACACACCTGGTACCAAACAGGACACACCGGGTACCAAACAGGACACACCGGGTACCAAACTGGACACACCTGGTACCAAACAGGACACACCTGGTACCAAATTGTCCATAACACCCAAGACACAGAGAAGGCTAATTAAAACGTAATCAATATGTAATTATCTAACGAATGTGTAATGTATTTTCCCAAACGGCAAGTGTGATAAGCAGTAGAACAGTGAGGGCAGTTTCAACATCTGTGTGTGTGTATGTGTGTGTGTGTGTGTGTGTATGTGTGTGTGTGTGTGTGACCTCTATCATGACTATAGGCTGAGGACAGGGTTGGGCCTGGGTGATGCTGCTGCTGTCTCTTATCTCTAATAGGCTACAAAATGCACGCGCCTCCTGCCTCTAAAGAACCACTTACTGAACGATGCGGTGCTCTATGTCCGCCTCTCCCTTTCCTCTCCACCCCCTCCCCCTCGTTCTCTCTCCCTGTCCCAGTAATATTAACCATCTGCCGGAGCAGCCCGACCAGTAGGGGAGAATAGGGTCCGCCCATTCCCCTATCCATTTATGGCATACAGAAAAAGGCGCTCGAATATGACAGAAATGCGCCACTTTTCTATGAGCATGACTTTAGGTACAGCAGAAATGTTGTTCGCGGCTGATGTTGCATGTTCATAACACCATAACACCTACATCGACACTAGTAATGCACGCACCTATAAAGATTGTAATGCATCTGAAAATGCAGATTAAAATTAAAATACTTTGGGAAATATCAATGAAACCGTCATGCAACCTTCCCTGGTTTAACACTGTACTGTTATGATTGTAGCCTAGGTGTGGTGAGAGAATACAGGCCTATCTCCATCACTGGAGGGGTGTGCGTGTGCGTTTAGGCAGTGATACTTACGCGCAGTCCGCTCAGCCACAATGAGAAATGCAGTAAATGCGAAGACGCAGACATGGCAGCAGGCCACGCACGAGCCTCCCCGAATGGCCATGGCCCGGGCCGTGGTGTATTGTCTCATCACGGAGATGTAGAATCTTGATCTGCAATGCTGCGATGAATCCCACGCAGCAGTATTGACTCGTCCGTTCCAAGGTAGGGTACCCCTGTGCTCTGCTCCGTTATCCCTTGGAGACTGCTTCTGACGTCATGGCCTCGCATTAAAGCCACAGTCTGTGATTTTGTTTCAGTAATTTTCAACTGATGAATCAAATTGGTACAACATGCCTTTTATTAGATAGTTAATACATTATTAGTATCCTGTATTAGAATAACATATTATTATCCTGATGGTTACCAAATAACTAAGAATATTACCAAAGATTTGTGCTATCACTCTATTGTTTAAGAGACAAAAAAATGATGTCGGCTGTAACTTCAAGGTTTTCATGTCCCTCTCGTTACCAGTGGTGGAAAAAGAACTCAATTGTCATATTTGAGTAAAATTAAAGATACCTTTTAATAGAAAAATACTCAAGTAAAAGTGAAAGTCACCCAGTAAAATACTACTTGAGTAAAAGTCTAATAGTATTTGTTTTAAAATATACTTAAGTAAAAGTAAATGGAAATGCTAAAATGTATAGTATCAAAAGAAAAAGTATAAATCATTTCAACTTCCTTATATTAAGCAAACCAGACGGCACCATTTTCTTGTTTTTATTTATTTACGGATAGCAAGGGGCAACACTCCAACACTCAGACATCATTTACAAACCAAGCATTTGTGTTTAGTGAGTCTGCCAGATCAGAGGCAGTAGGGAGGACCAGGGATGTTCTCCTGATAATTGTACCATTTTCCTGTCAAAATGTAATACGTTTGGGTGTCAGGGAAAATACATGTAGTAAAAAGTACATTATTTTCTTTAGGAATGTAGTGAAGTAAAAGTAAAAATTGCCATAAATATAAATAGTAAAGTAAAGTACAGATACAAAAATAGTAAAGTACAAAAAAACTACTTAATTAAGTAGTACTTAAAAGTATTTTTACTCAAGTACTTTACACCACTGCTGATGACATGTCATTCCTTGACCACTACAAATAGAAATAGCTATTCATGGATCAAATTGTTAAATGATCTGTGCTGAATGCACATGAAGGAAAGGAGATGAGGAGAGGAAGCCCCATTCATGCCTACTCCCAAGTTTTGGAGGGATGGGAAGAGTGTAGTATATTATAGTCAACAGCAGATGGCGGTATAAGCTCACAGGACAGACCAGAACACAACAGGAAATACCAGAACAGAACAGGACAGAACACACCAGAACAGGACAGACCAGAACAGACCAGAACAGGACAGACCAGAACAGGACAGAACACACCAGAACAGGACAGAACACACCAGAACAGGACAGAACAGAACAGGACAGACCAGGACAGACCAGAACAGGACAGACCAGAACAGACCAGAACAGAACAGGACAGACCAGAACAGGACAGAACACACCAGAACAGACCAGAACAGGACAGAACACACCAGAACAGAACAGACCAGAACAGGACAGACCAGAACAGGACAGAACAGATCAGAACAGGACAGACCAGAACAGGACAGACCAGAACAGACCAGAACAGAACAGGACAGACCAGAACAGGACAGAACACACCAGAACAGACCAGAACAGGACAGAACACACCAGAACAGAACAGACCAGAACAGGACAGAACACACCAGAACAGAACAGACCAGAACAGACCAGAACAGGACAGACCAGAACAGACCAGAACAGGACAGACCAGAACAGACCAGAACAGGACAGACCAGAACAGGACAGAACAGATCAGAACAGACCAGAACAGACCAGAACAGGACAGACCAGAACAGGACAGAACACACCAGAACAGGACAGACCAGAACAGACCAGAACAGGACAGAACAGACCAGAACAGGACAGACCAGAACAGAACAGAACAGGACAGACCAGAACAGAACAGGACAGACCAGAACAGGACAGACCAGAACAGAACAGGACAGACCAGAACAGGACAGAACACACCAGAACAGAACAGACCAGAACAGAACAGGACAGGACAGAACAGAACAGACCAGAACAGGACAGAACAGAACAGACCAGAACAGGACAGAACAGGACAGACCAGAACAGACCAGAACAGGACAGACCAGAACAGGACAGACCAGAACAGACCAGAACAGAACAGGACAGACCAGAACAGAACAGGACAGACCAGAACAGAACAGGACAGACCAGAACAGAACAGGACAGACCAGAACAGACCAGAACAGGACAGAACAGACCAGAACAGGACAGACCAGAACAGGACAGACCAGAACAGGACAGGACAGACCAGACCAGAACAGACCAGACCAGAACAGAACAGACCAGAACAGGACAGACCAGAACAGGACAGAACAGAACAGACCAGAACAGAACAGACCAGGACAGACCAGAACAGGACAGACCAGAACAGACCAGAACAGAACAGACCAGGACAGACCAGAACAGGACAGACCAGAACAGACCAGAACAGAACAGGACAGACCAGAACAGGACAGAACACACCAGAACAGACCAGAACAGGACAGAACACACCAGAACAGAACAGACCAGAACAGACCAGAACAGGACAGACCAGAACAGACCAGAACAGACCAGAACAGGACAGACCAGAACAGGACAGAACAGATCAGAACAGGACAGACCAGAACAGGACAGAACAGATCAGAACAGGACAGACCAGAACAGGACAGACCAGAACAGACCAGAACAGAACAGGACAGACCAGAACAGGACAGAACACACCAGAACAGACCAGAACAGGACAGAACAGACCAGAACAGAACAGACCAGAACAGGACAGAACACACCAGAACAGACCAGAACAGGACAGAACACACCAGAACAGAACAGACCAGAACAGACCAGAACAGGACAGACCAGAACAGACCAGAACAGACCAGAACAGGACAGACCAGAACAGACCAGAACAGGACAGACCAGAACAGGACAGAACAGATCAGAACAGACCAGAACAGACCAGAACAGGACAGACCAGAACAGGACAGAACACACCAGAACAGGACAGACCAGAACAGACCAGAACAGGACAGAACAGACCAGAACAGAACAGACCAGAACAGAACAGGACAGACCAGAACAGAACAGGACAGACCAGAACAGGACAGAACACACCAGAACAGAACAGACCAGAACAGAACAGGACAGGACAGAACAGAACAGACCAGAACAGGACAGAACAGAACAGACCAGAACAGGACAGAACAGGACAGACCAGAACAGACCAGAACAGGACAGACCAGAACAGGACAGACCAGAACAGGACAGACCAGAACAGACCAGAACAGAACAGGACAGACCAGAACAGAACAGGACAGACCAGAACAGAACAGGACAGACCAGAACAGAACAGGACAGACCAGAACAGACCAGAACAGGACAGAACAGACCAGAACAGGACGACCAGAACAGACCAGACCAGAACAGAACAGACCAGAACAGGACAGACCAGAACAGGACAGACCAGAACAGAACAGACCAGAACAGGACAGACCAGAACAGAACAGAACAGACCAGACCAGAACAAGACAGCACAGACCAGAACAGAACAGACCAGAACAGACCAGAACAGGACAGACCAGAACAGACCAGAACAGGACAGACCAGAACAGAACAGAACAGACCAGACCAGAACAAGACAGCACAGACCAGAACAGAACAGACCAGAACAGACCAGAACAGGACAGACCAGAACAGACCAGAACAGGACAGACCAGAACAGGACAGACCAGAACAGGACAGAACAGACCAGAACAGACCAGAACAGGACAGACCAGAACAGACCAGAACAGGACAGACCAGAACAGGACAGAACAGGACAGAACAGACCAGAACAGAACAGAACAGAACAGACCAGACCAGAACAGAGCAGGCACATCATTTGCTTCTAGAGGGTTTTATTCTTCAATGAATGGGTGTGCACCACCACACGTCACTTCAAAAGCAACACGTATTGTAGAGAGTCTAGCTACCGCTTCAGTGTTAGCAGAGCTGAAGAGAGTCTAGCTACCGCTTCAGTGTTAGCAGAGCTGAAGAGAGTCTAGCTACCGCTTCAGTGTTAGCAGAGCTGAAGAGAGTCTAGCTACCGCTTCAGTGTTAGCAGAGCTGAAGGGAGTCTAGCTACCGCTTCAGTGTTAGCAGAGCTGAAGGGAGTCTAGCTACCGCTTCAGTGTTAGCAGAGCTGAAGGGAGTCTAGCTACCGCTTCAGTGTTAGCAGAGCTGAAGGGAGTCTAGCTACCGCTTCAGTGTTAGCAGAGCTGAAGGGAGTCTAGCTACCGCTTCAGTGTTAGCAGAGCTGAAGAGAGTCTAGCTACCGCTTCAGTGTTAGCAGAGCTGAAGGGAGTCTAGCTACCGCTTCAGTGTTAGCAGAGCTGAAGAGAGTCTAGCTACCGCTTCAGTGTTAGCAGAGCTGAAGGGAATCTAGCTACCGCTTCAGTGTTAGCAGAGCTGAAGAGAGTCTAGCTACCGCTTCAGTGTTAGCAGAGCTGAAGGGAGTCTAGCTACCGCTTCAGTGTTAGCAGAGCTGAAGAGAGTCTAGCTACCGCTTCAGTGTTAGCAGAGCTGTAGAGAGTCTAGCTACCGCTTCAGTGTTAGCAGAGCTGAAGAGAGTCTAGCTACCGCTTCAGTGTTAGCAGAGCTGAAGAGAGTCTAGCTACCGCTTCAGTGTTAGCAGAGCTGAAGAGAGTCTAGCTACCGCTTCAGTGTTAGCAGAGCTGAAGAGAGTCTAGCTACCGCTTCAGTGTTAGCAGAGCTGAAGGGAGTCTAGCTACCGCTTCAGTGTTAGCAGAGCTGAAGAGAGACTAGCTACCGCTTCAGTGTTAGCAGAGCTGAAGGGAGTCTAGCTACCGCTTCAGTGTTAGCAGAGCTGAAGGGAGTCTAGCTACCGCTTCAGTGTTAGCAGAGCTGAAGGGACCAGGTGCAGCTGGGGCTAAGTGCTAGCCCTGTCAACCTACTACAGAACTGACCTTGTTATAGGCTGAGCTGGGGCTGAAGGGAACTACTCAGGAGCTGACTGGATTGGATTGGAGCACTGCCTCTGTCTGTAGTGACTAAGGGTCCCTACTTAATACTCCTCTGCTGACAACCAACCACATATAGTTTTATAGTCACAGTCTCTCTGAGGAATGATTGTTGCTCCATCTTAAAAATACATAACAACATTTTCCCCTACAACAACCCTTAAAAACATCCCTGAGACAAACAAACAAAGTGTTGCTATTTTATAAAAATGAATTTATTTACAAAAGACAAGAGTGGATCAATTAAATACACATTAAGATTGAGTGAAGGCAAACATGATATGTTTTAGTTAACAGGTTTTCTCTGTGGTCCTTGTCCTGGTAGTGAACCGTGCTGTGTATGAACGTAACAGTCAGGTACAACGTAGTGCGGTACGTTCGGCTAGGAAATCAGAGTATTCCACAGAGGTGAATTGTGGGCCTTTGTCAACGGTGATGGGGATGGTGTCAGGAAGGTCACAGTGTATCCACGGGGTGGTGACATCATCCACCTCAGTATGTGAAAGGGGTCTGACCCCGGAGGAACCATCCTGGGCCACAATCAGGAGGCATTCTCATTCCCTACTTGCCCCATCACAGATCTAAAAGCTGTGGGTTAGTGGAGTCAGGTCATGGTTGCTCTTGGTCATTTCCTCTTGGTCTAATGGTCAAGACGTTGGTTTCTCCAATGGGGGACCCGGGTTCATATCCTGTCGTGACATCAGTCTGGTGTTCTCAGACACACCCATGGTTCTGTGGCCCAGTGTCATTGTCCCCTCTCTCCCTGGCTAACAGTCCTGTGCTTCATGAGCCTCTCGATGCTACCTTGTCTAAAAGTGTATATTATCCCTATCCTTCCTCTTTGTCCATTTGTCTGTCTATCCATCTATTTTTTGCCCTGTTTTCTCTGTCCCTGTCAGTAGTATCTGTTGAGGCTGCGTGTGACAGTGTTGACGTCAGGATGTCCGTTCATCCAGATCTCTTGTATGATCCTCTCTCTCTCCTCAACCCTCTGAGCTCGCTCCAACTCTACAGACCAAAACACAACAAAACCAACAACATTAACTAAACAATGCACTGTATACTTAACAATAAAAAAACAACTAAGTACTGAAGAGTTTCCAACGTAGTGTGTGTGTTTACCTTCTACGGACGTGAACACGCTAGTGTGCAGTAGCGTTCTCTCAAAGCGCCTCCGTCGTCGAGCCGATAGGTCAGAAGTCCCGTCGTCCCAGTCCACTGATTCGCTGTCTCCGCTCATCTCTGTGGTTACGCCGGGATTGCTAGTGTTAGGGTTGCCAGGTCGGGGATGGTGGTGACAGTGATGGTCCCCATGGTGATGGTGGGGATGCCTGTTGCTATGCTGATGGTTATGTCGTCGTCGGTTACTGTAGTGACAGTCGGTGCGACAGTGTATCTGGACCACGAGGGCACAGAGGGTGAGGAGGAGACCCACACACACACCACTAACAAACACCAGAGTTACTCGCTCAGGCTGGTCTGAGACGAGAGAGAGAGAGATGAGAGAGAGAGAGAGAGAGAGAGAGAGAGAGAGAGAGAGAGAGAGAGAGAGAGAGAGAGGGGGGAGGAGGGAGAGAGGAGGAGGGAGAGAGAGAGAGGGAGGAAGAGAGAGAATGGAGGAGGGAGAGAGAGAGATGAGGAGGGTGAGAGAGAGAGGAGGATGGTGAGAGAGAGGAGAGAGAGAGGAGGATAGAGAGAGAGAGAGAGAGAGAGAGAAAGAGAGAGAGAGGAGGAGAGAGAGAGAGAGAGAGAGAGAGAGAGAGAGCGAGAGAGAGAGAGAGAGAGAGAGAAAGAGGAAGAGGGAGAGAGAGAATGGAGGAGGGAGAGAGAGAGAGGGTGAGAGAGAGGAGGATGGTAAGAGAGAGGAGAGAGAGAGAGGAGGGGAGAGAGAGAGAGAGAGAGAGAGAGAGAGAGAGAGAGAGAGAGGAAGAGGGAGAGAGAGGAGGAGGGTGAGAGAGAGAGGAGAGAGAGAGAGAGGAGGATAGATAGAGAGAGAGAGAAGGAGAGAGAGAGAGAGAGAGAGAGAGAGAGAGAGAGAGAGAAAGAGAGAGAGAGAGAGAGAGAGAGAGAGAGAGAGAGAGAGAGAGAGAGAGAGACAAAGAGATTGAGAGCAGAAAATAAAATAAAAAGAGTGATGTATTTATCCAGGTTACACTGACAGACACCTGAACATGTTTTTCTATCATCATTTGTAACAAAAAATATTCAAACAGTTCAACAATAACACCTGAACATCTGATGTTTCAGTCAATGTTTACCTGCTATGAAGGTGTAGGCTGCCAGGGCATTGCTAAACAAAGCCATCTCCTGGGAGACCACCTTCACCTCCATATTTTGGCTGGGGCTTCCTGTGGGCGGGGCGTTCATGATGATGTCACTAACTGTCTCTCTCTGGCATGAGAGAGGCCTAGGCTCATATCTTCTGTGTATGAGTCAGACTTGGCTGACTGTGGTCTTTAATTCTATTCTATGGTTTTATGGAAACAATTTCTGGCTACCCCCTTCCATAAAGTCTGAACTGGGTTCTCTCTTCTGTCTTCTATGAAATATGCACTGGTCCCCTCAGCTGAGAACAGGACAGCAGTCTTCTCTGTCACTGTATGGTTCAAACAGAGAGAGAGAGAGAGAGAGAGAGAGAGAGAGAGAGAGAGAGAGAGAGAGAGAGAGAGAGAGAGAGAGAGAGAGAGAGAGAGAGAGAGAGAGAGAGAGAGAGAGAGAGAGAGAGAGAGAGAGAGAGAGAGAGAGAGAGAGAGAGAGAGAGAGAGAGAGAGAGAGAGAGAGAGAGAGAGAGAGAGAGAGAGAGAGAGAGAGAGAGAGAGAGAGAGAGAGAGAGAGAGAGAGAGAGAGAGAGAGAGAGAGAGAGAGAGAGAGAGAGAGGAGGAGGAGGAGAGCGAGTAAAAGAGAGTAGTGAGTGACAAAGTCAGATAATTCTAGATGATCTCATAATTCTTGCATAATTTACGAGAAAGTCTGAGAAATAATTGCATCCTGCTGTCTCCTCGTTAGCCACATGTTCAATCAAAGTGTCACATAAACATTGAACCAGAGATGAACTCTGTCTCCTACCCTGATGGCTCTGGAGGATTATGGGGCTGTCTGACGAAGCCAGAGAAAATTACAGAGTGCTCATAGGAAAAGTCGTAGAATACCCAGCAATCATTGGTTTCCATTTTTCCCACTGTAAACATTCCAATATAGTCACAGATGTAGGATCAACCACTACAAAAATGTTGATACATTATAATCAACATAATTCACATTTCCTGAGGCTGCAGGATTATTTTCCTGCTGTATCAAACTGGCTTAAATTAAGATCCTACATCTGTATGTAGTCAATAAAGCTACAAAAAGGCTCTGTAATTGGAAGCTAAGTCCTACCACTAAACGTTCTCTCAAACTCACACAGTGATTTAGTCCCAGAAATACCACTCAGCTTTTACCCAAACCCAGTGGCGTTTCCCTGATCAGAAGGAGATGACATAAAGAGAGTATTTAGTGAAGGGAAAAAATATGTCTGAGAAAAACATCATAAAGGACAGATTGTAAACATAACGAGGCAGCACTGCTTTTCCTGGTTTGGCAAGCCTGGTTCCTCGGACCAGGGTTTTCTAAGGAGAGGGAGAGAGAGGAGAGAAAGAGAGAAAGAGAGGGAGAGAGGGAGAGAGGGAGAGAGGGAGAGAGAGAAGGTGGGGTCCATGAGTCATTGTCTGATCAGAATAACAGACCTGCAACCCTGAACAGACATGCACCCTCTATTACATTCCCCCTCTCCGCTTCCCCCCACTTTCTCCCTCTCTTCCGTTCCTCGTCTCCTCTCCTTCACACACACACACACACACACACACACACACACACACACACACACACACACACACACACACACACACACACACACACACGCGCGCGCACACACACACACACACACACACACACGCACGCACGCACGCACGCACACACACGCACACACAAACACGCACACACGCGCGCACACACACACACACACACACACACACACACACACACACACACACACACACACACACACACGCACCAGAAAGATGGAAAAAAACTTAAACATGACAGAAAGCACTGTGTAGGAGCCAGGCAATGTTTACCATGCTGTTTGTTTCTTTAGTTTGAATGATCAGAATTCATTTTGGTAGAGTTTTCTTTACATTTTTGTATCCAGAATAGCGACAAAATAAATGTATTATTAATTTTCAACTTGAATCAAACTCTGGGTATTGGATTTGTCTGCGTCAAGACTAACATTTCACAACTCTCCATTGTGACTAAGAATGGAATTAGAATGGGAATTGTATTGGGACAATTATATTGGACAATTTAGCCACTACATTTAGTCAAAAATACTTCGCTGGAAAATACTTTGTTGGAATTGAAAAACGGTGTTGTTTGGAAAGACGTATAACCAAGGAATGAAGTAGAAAAGAAACGCACAAACTTCTGCATTGATTGATGGGCACATGGAAGTGTTTATGGCTACGTTTATCATGCATTCAAAGTAATGGAGATGTTGCTATTGGAGTGACTTATTCGGACAAAGGATCGAATCCACAGAATCCCATTTCCAATCTCCGCTGCCTAATTCATTGAAGTGTAAAGATGATTCATATAGTGTTAAAGGAGCGCAGTGCACCGGAGCTCTTATTGGTGCATGTTCATGGTTACATGGTGAAATAGATATTGATGTGATCGCGGGAATATGACTGAAGAGAATTCTCCCACTGCAGATAGCGTTGTGTATGTGGGAGCAACATGGCGCTAGTGGAGGAGCCTTTATCAGGAACGGCCTTGAAGGAGAACGTTTCCCAAATGCTCAAATCCAGAAGGGGTAGACTGGGAAAATCTGACTCGCAAAATGAACATTGTTACTGATCTGATGACTGACAATAAGAATGTTGAAGTAGTAAAAACATAAATAAAAATGCTCCAGTTGAATGAAATGTTGAGTGGATTCAAAGATTCCTGTCAAACCAACAAAAGACGGAGGAAAACAGGGAGACTGAAATAGCAGCTGCCTCAGCAAAGCTCACGGTCTTGACATCTGCAGGGGAAGAAGGAAATGCCAACTCAACAACAATAGAAGGACTACTTTGAGGAAACGGCAGAGAGATACAGGATCTCAGACCTGGAATTTCACACAGGGCAGAGGGGCACTTCAGCCAGACATGCACCAAGTGTGCATCTCAAAGAAGGACCCCAATTCAATGAGCACATTGACATTCAATCAGCCCAGGCTCACAGTGTTTCTGTCATGTTTTGTCTTTCATCATGTCTTGTCCCTGTGCTTCCCTCTGCTGGTCTTATTAGGTTCTTTCCCTCTTTCTCTCTCTCTATCGTTCCGTTCCTGCTCCCAGCTGTTTCTCATTCTCCTAACTACCTCATTTACTCTTTCACACCTGTCCCCTATTTTGCCCTCTGATTAGAGTCCCTATTTCTCCCTCTGTTTTCCGCTTCTGTCCTTGTCGGATTCTTGTTTGATGTTTGCTGTTCCTGTGTCCTTGTTCCGCCCTGTCGTGTTCTTTGCCTTCTTCAGATGCTGCGTGTGAGCAGGTGTCTATGTCAGCTACGGCCAGTGCCTTCCTGAAGCGACCTGCAGTCTGTGGTCGCGTCTCCAGTCGTTCCTCTCTATTGACGAGAGGATTTCAGTTCCTGTTTTGGATTGACCATTGATAATATCCAGGAGAATCATTATTTGTTTATTACTGGAATAAAGACTCTGTTACTATTACGTCGCTTTTGGGTCCTCATTCACCAGCATAACAGAAGAATCCGACCAAGATGGACCCAGCGACTATGGATTCTCTCAACACTGCCGTCGAGTTCCAGGGAGCAATGCTCGGCAGACACGAGCAGGAATTGTTTGCTGCTCGTCATGCCGTTGAGACCCTGGCCGCTCAGGTTTCCGATCTCTCTGGACAGTTTCAGAGTCTTCATCTCGTGCCACCAGCTACTTCCTGGTCTTCCGAGTCTCCGGAACCTAGGGTTAATAACCCACCATGTTACTCTGGGCAGCCCACTGAGTGTCGCTCCTTTCTCACCCAGTGTGATATTGTGTTCTCTCTCCAGCCCAACACGTACTCAAGAGAGAGAGCTCGGATCGCTTACGTCATATCACTCCTTACTGGTCGGGCTCGGGAGTGGGGCACAGCTATCTGGGAGGCAAGGGCTGAGTGTTCTAACGATTATCAGAACTTTAAAGAGGAGATGATACGGGTTTTTGATCGTTCAGTTTTTGGGAAGGAGGCTTCCAGGGCCCTGGCTTCCCTATGTCAAGGTGATCGATCCATAACGGATTACTCTATAGAGTTTCGCACTCTTGCTGCCTCCAGTGACTGGAACGAGCCGGCGTTGCTCGCTCGTTTTCTGGAGGGACTTCACGCTGAGGTTAAGGATGAGATTCTCTCCCGGGAGGTTCCTTCCAGCGTGGACTCTTTGATTGCACTCGCCATCCGCATAGAACGACGGGTAGATCTTCGTCACCGAGCTCGTGGAAGAGAGCTCGCGTTAACGGTGTTTCCCCTCTCCGCATCTCAACCATCTCCTCCCACCGGCTCAGAGACTGAGCCCATGCAGCTGGGAGGTATTCGTATCTCGACTAAGGAGAGGGAACGGAGAATCACCAACCGCCTTTGCCTCTATTGCGGTTCTGCGGGACATTTTGTCATGTCATGTCCAGTAAAAGCCAGAGCTCATCAGTAAGCGGAGGGCTACTGGTGAGCGCTACTACTCCTGTCTCTCCATCAAGATCCTGTACTACCTTGTCGGTCCATCTACGCTGGACCGGTTCAGCTGCTTCCTGCAGTGCCTTGATAGACTCAGGGGCTGAGGGTTGTTTTATGGACGAAGCATGGGCTCGGAAACATGACATTCCTCTCAGACAGTTAGGGAAGCCCACGCCCATGTTCGCCTTAGATGGTAGTCTTCTCCCCAGTATCAGATGTGAGACACTACCTTTAACCCTCACAGTATCTGGTAACCACAGTGAGACCATTTCCTTTTTGATTTTTCGTTCACCTTTTACACCTGTTGTTTTGGGTCATCCCTGGCTAGTATGTCATAATCCTTCTATTGATTGGTCTAGTAATTCTATCCTATCCTGGAACGTTTCTTGTCATGTGAAGTGTTTAATGTCTGCTATCCCTCCTGTGTCTTCTGTCCCCTCTACTCAGGAGGAACCTGGTGATTTGACAGGAGTGCCGGAGGAATATCATGATCTGCGCACGGTCTTCAGTCGGTCCAGAGCCAGCTCCCTTCCTCCTCACCGGTCGTATGATTGTTGTATTGATCTCCTTCCGGGGACCACTCCCCCTCGGGGTAGACTATACTCTCTGTCGGCTCCCGAACGTAAGGCTCTCGAGGATTATCTGTCTGTTTCTCTCAACGCCGGTACCGTGGTGCCTTCTTCATCTCCCGCCGGAGCGGGATTTTTCTTTGTTAAGAAGAAGGACGGTACTCTGCGCCCCTGCGTGGATTATCGAGGGCTGAATGACATAACGGTTAAGAATCGTTATCCGCTTCCCCTTATGTCGTCAGCCTTCGAGATTTTGCAGGGAGCCAGGTTCTTTACTAAGTTGGACCTTCGTAACGCTTACCATCTCGTACGCATCAGAGAGGGGGACGAGTGGAAAACGGCGTTTAACACTCCGTTAGGGCATTTTGAATACCGGGTTCTGCCAAACGACTTAATGCACGTCAGGCTCGTTGGGCGTTGTTTTTCGCTCGTTTCGAGTTCGTGATTTCCTATCGTCCGGGAAATAAGAACACCAAGCCTGATGCCTTATCCCGTCTCTTTAGTTCTTCTGTGGCTTCTACCGACCCCGAGGGGATTCTCCCTGAAGGGCGTGTTGTCGGGTTGACTGTCTGGGGAATTGAGAGACAGGTAAAGCAAGCACTCACTCACACTGCGTCGCCGCGCGCTTGTCCTAGTAACCTTCTGTTCGTTCCTGTCTCTACTCGTCTGGCTGTTCTTCAGTGGGCTCACTCTGCCAAGTTAGCTGGCCATCCCGGCGTTCGGGGTACGCTTGCTTCTATTCGCCAGCGGTTTTGGTGGCCTACTCAGGAGCGGGACACGCGCCGTTTCGTGGCTGCTTGTTCGGACTGCGCGCAGACTAAGTCAGGTAACTCTCCTCCTGCCGGTCGTCTCAGACCGCTTCCCATTCCTTCTCGACCATGGTCTCACATCGCCTTAGACTTTATTACCGGTCTGCCTTCGTCTGCGGGGAAGACTGTGATTCTTACGGTTATCGATAGGTTCTCTAAGGCGGCACATTTCATTCCCCTCGCTAAGCTTCCTTCCGCTAAGGAGACGGCACAAATCATCATTGAGAATGTGTTCAGAATTCATGGCCTCCCGTTAGACGCCGTTTCAGACAGAGGTCCGCAATTCACGTCACAGTTTTGGAGGGAGTTCTGTCGTTTGATTGGTGCTTCTGTCAGTCTCTCTTCCGGGTTTCATCCCCAGTCTAACGGTCAAGCAGAAAGGGCCAATCAGTCGATTGGTCGCATATTACGCAGCCTTTCGTTTCGAAACCCTGCGTCTTGGGCAGAACAGCTCCCCTGGGCTGAGTACGCTCACAACTCGCTTCCTTCGTCTGCTACCGGGCTATCTCCGTTTCAGAGTAGTCTTGGGTACCAGCCTCCTCTGTTCTCGTCCCAGCTCGCCGAGTCCAGCGTTCCCTCCGCTCAGGCTTTTGTCCAACGTTGTGAGCGCACCTGGAGGAGGGTCAGGTCTGCACTTTGCCGTTACAGGGCGCAGACTGTGAGAGCCGCCAATAGACGTAGGATTAGGAGTCCTAGGTATTGTCGCGGTCAGAGAGTGTGGCTTTCCACTCGTAACCTTCCCCTTACGACAGCTTCTCGCAAGTTGACTCCGCGGTTCATTGGTCCGTTCCGTGTCTCTCAGGTCGTCAATCCTGTCGCTGTGCGACTGCTTCTTCCGCGACATCTTCGTCGCGTCCACCCTGTCTTCCATGTCTCTTGTGTCAAGCCTTTTCTTCGCGCCCCCGTTCGTCTTCCCCCCCCCCCCCCCCCCCCCCTTGTCGAGGGCGCTCCTATTTACAAGGTACGAAGGATCATGGACATGCGTTCTCGGGGACGTGGTCACCAGTACTTAGTGGATTGGGAGGGTTACGGTCCTGAGGAGAGGAGTTGGGTTCCATCTCGGGACGTGCTGGACCGTTCGTTGATTGATGATTTCCTTCGTTGCCGCCAGGGTTCCTCCTCGAGTGCGCCAGGAGGCGCTCGGTGAGTGGGGGGGTACTGTCATGTTTTGTCTTTCATCATGTCTTGTCCCTGTGCTTCCCTCTGCTGGTCTTATTAGGTTCTTTCCCTCTTTCTCTCTCTCTATCGTTCCGTTCCTGCTCCCAGCTGTTTCTCATTCTCCTAACTACCTCATTTACTCTTTCACACCTGTCCCCTATTTTGCCCTCTGATTAGAGTCCCTATTTCTCCCTCTGTTTTCCGCTTCTGTCCTTGTCGGATTCTTGTTTGATGTTTGCTGTTCCTGTGTCCTTGTTCCGCCCTGTCGTGTTCTTTGCCTTCTTCAGATGCTGCGTGTGAGCAGGTGTCTATGTCAGCTACGGCCAGTGCCTTCCTGAAGCGACCTGCAGTCTGTGGTCGCGTCTCCAGTCGTTCCTCTCTATTGACGAGAGGATTTCAGTTCCTGTTTTGGATTGACCATTGATAATATCCAGGAGAATCATTATTTGTTTATTACTGGAATAAAGACTCTGTTACTATTACGTCGCTTTTGGGTCCTCATTCACCAGCATAACAGTTTCAGCTCAATCAGGACCGTCAGGACACAGTGGGATTTAGACAGCCGCTCATAGAGAGCACACTGCTGCACCACCAGACTCTAAGTCTGCAGGTCTCCACAGGACAAGGCCCCTCTGTGCTGACCGACTACGGGGGAAACAGGCAAGACTTTCAGGACATTTCACAAGAAAACATAGAATACCCTCTCATCTCCAAAGACAGAATGAAGTTACTGCTATGTTAGTCAAACAGCAACATCTTTCCGCCACCCAGAGAGACTAGTGTTTTTGATGGTGACATTTTGCAGTACAGGTCCTTCATTCAGTCATTTGAACATGGTTTAGAGAATAGAGCCCAAACTAGCCAGGAGAAACTGCACTTCCTCAAACAGTACACCAGAGGGCAGGCTCGAGAGCTAGTTAGGATAGGGGCTATCAGAAAGCCAAGGGCTTATTACAGGAGATCTATGGTAATGAATACAAGGTTGCCAATGCATACAAGGAGAAGGCTTTTAGCTGGCCTAGCAATAAAATCCGAAGACCACATGGCATTACACGCCTATACATTATACCTCGGAGGTTGTTGTAATGCAATGGAAGAGATGGATCTGGCCTCCAGCTTAAAAAACATCATTTTTATTTTATTTATTTTTCATTTCCATGGAGACCATCGGTGGGTTACCAGTATTTTTATTTTTAATTTTATTTAACTTTTGTTTAACTAGGCAAGTCAGTTAAGAGCAAATTCTTATTTACAATGACGGCCTACCCCGGCCAAACCCTAACCCGGACGACGCTGAGCCAATTGTATCCTGAAACTACCCTACAAGCTCAGGGAGAGGTGGAGGTCGGTTGCTTGTGAGTTACAGGAGCAGTGCCATGGCAGGCGTGCTAGACTCCTTGATCTCATCCTGTTCATTGAATAACATGTGAGAATGGCCACACATCCAGTGTTCGTGATATTCAAGATCCAACACAATCCAGAAGCAAGACTCAAAGGCTACAGTCAAGGCTCATTCACGTCTATTCACAAATCCACAGAGAGCAGCTGGAGCTGTGTCCACAACTTAGGAAAAGGAGCCACAGGGAGAAGATTGGTTTCCTATAGGGAAACAGAATTTGTTTTGGTTGCTTGTCAAGTGGACACGTCAAGAGACTGCAATAAGCGTCTCAAATGCAGTGTATGTAGCCAAACTCACTCAAGTGTGCTTCATATTGATGAGAAACAGCAGAACAGTCATCAGAAGCAGCAGTTGGGCATACCGTGACCAGTTGGGCATACCGTGACCAGTTGGGCATACCGTGACCAGTTGGGCATACCGTGACCAGCGACCAAGAATGTCTACTTGCTATTGTATCAGTAGAGGTCAAACACAGTAAAAGCAACCAGGTTATCCAGACGTACGCCTTCCTAGAGGCAGGAAGCACAGTCACGTTCGGCACAGAGAGACTGATGACCCAGCTTGGCAGCACATGTGAGAGGAGAGGACATACAGCTCTTACTAGTGTAGCAACGGTGATTCTCTATGAAAAGCCACGGGCACAGCAGACAGCCGTCCATAACACGTCCACAAGAATCAGTTTCTATACATTACTCTTTTCATGTGAAGTTACCATTTATTGGGCATATAAAATATATATATAGTATGTATGTATGTGTGTGGACGTGTTATGGACGGCTCTCTGCTGTGCCCGTGGCTTTTCATAGAGGACCACCGTTACAAGAGTAAGAACTCCCATTGGAAATTGGACTAATTGATCATTGCATGCAGCATGTCGGATTATTGGAATCACTCGTGCTATGGCTGTGACAATGAACAATGATTGTGCCAAACATTTTCCCAGAGAAACGAGAAGAATCCAGAACGGCAAATCTCCCGCGCCATTGCCTCATCAAAGGACATTGGTACTTGTGCTTCCCTCTTGTGCTGCGCCATGCAAGTTGAACACTGTTTTGTAAATTGCAGCGTCGTGGAATAGGAATTGGAGTCAGTGTTTCATTGGGAAGATGCTATCCGACATGTTGACGCTTCATTTATGAACATTTGAACAAAGTATTGGGCTCTGTTTTATCTGAGCATTGGTGAAAAGAAAAAGAGTGGCTTCGTGTCATTGAATAAACATTCTGGTGAACGGGCTGCGTGAGATGTAGACGGACTGTAAAGGAAGTGGAGAACAACGTTCTCTCCCAGAACTGCTCTGATAAAATGCTTACTGAAGATATTCGTAGAACATTTAAAGAAATTGACAGATTAAAAAAGATGTTGGATCGTGTGGAACAGGGGCAGTCTGACTTTGTACAGCAGGGCCATATTGGGGCCGGCGTGGAGTTTCTGATTGGCAGCGATGCTCCACAGGCCATGCTGATGATGACAGTGTTGGAGAAAGACCCCACACCGCTGGGAGACCATTTGGTGTGGGTCTCTGGCGGTTGCTTAGGAGAAGGTGGTGACAACTGCACACCCCATCTACAACAGACACACACAGGAGTGGCACACTGGGTGCTACAGGATGCTGCCTTGTTATAGGTTGAGCTGGGGCTAAGTGCTAGCCCTGTCAACCTACTACAGAACTTACCCTTGTTATAGGCTGAGCTGGGGCTAAGTGCTAGCCCTGTCAACCTACTACAGAACTTACCCTTGTTATAGGCTGAGCTGGGGCTAAGTGCTAGCCCTGTCAACCTACTACAGAACTTACCCTTGTTATAGGCTGAGCTGGGGCTAAGTGCTAGCCCTGTCAACCTACTACAGAACTTACCCTTGTTATAGGCTGAGCTGGGGCTAAGTGCTAGCCCTGTCAACCTACTACAGAACGTACCTTGTTATAGGCTGAGCTGGGGCTAAGTGCTAGCCCTGTCAACCTACTACAGAACTTACCTTGTTATAGGCTGAGCTGGGGCTAAGTGCTAGCCCTGTCAACCTACTACAGAACTTACCTTGTTATAGGCTGAGCTGGGGCTAAGTGCTAGCCCTGTCAACCTACTACAGAACTGACCTTGTTATAGGCTGAGCTGGGGCTAAGTGCTAGCCCTGTCAACCTACTACAGAACGTACCTTGCTATAGGCTGAGCTGGGGCTAAGTGCTAGCCCTGTCAACCTACTACAGACCGTACCTTGCTATAGGCTGAGCTGGGGCTAAGTGCTAGCCCTGTCAACCTACTACAAAATGTACCTTGCTATAGGCTGAGCTGGGGCTAAGTGCTAGCCCTGTCAACCTACTACAGAACTTACCTTGTTATAGGCTGAGCTGTGGCTAAGTGCTAGCCCTGTCAACCTACTACAGAACGTACCTTGCTATAGGCTGAGCTGGGGCTAAGTGTTAGCCCTGTCAACCTACTACAGACCGTACCTTGCTATAGGCTGAGCTGGGGCTAAGTGCTAGCCCTGTCAACCTACTACAAAATGTACCTTGCTATAGGCTGAGCTGGGGCTAAGTGCTAGCCCTGTCAACCTACTACAGAACTTACCTTGTTATAGGCTGAGCTGTGGCTAAGTGCTAGCCCTGTCAACCTACTACAGAATTTACCTTGTTATAGGCTGAGCTGGGGCTAAGTGCTAGCCCTGTCAACCTACTACAGAACTTACCCTTGTTATAGGCTGAGCTGGGGCTAAGTGCTATCCCTGTCAACCTACTACAGAACTTACCCTTGTTATAGGCTGAGCTGTGGCTAAGTGCTAGCCCTGTCAACCTACTACAGAATTTACCTTGTTATAGGCTGAGCTGGGGCTAAGTGCTAGCCCTGTCAACCTACTACAGAACGTACCTTGTTATAGGCTGAGCTGTGGCTAAGTGCTAGCCCTGTCAACCTACTACAGAACTTACCTTGTTATAGGCTGAGCTGTGGCTAAGTGCTAGCCCTGTCAACCTACTACAGAACTTACCTTGTTATAGGCTGAGCTGGGGCTAAGTGCTAGCAACCTCTGGTCCTGCAGATCATCCTTCCATCTACATACAAACATCAATTTTATTTATCACATGCGCCAAATTCACCATACAGTGAAATGCTTACTTACAAGCCCTTAACCAACAATGCAGTTTTAAGAAAATACCAACAAAAAAAGTAAGAGATAAGAAAAACAAATAATTTAGGAGCAGCAGTAAATAACAATAGCGGGGCTATATACAGAGGGTACCGGTACAGAGTCAATGTGCCAATGTGCGGTGGCACCGGTGTCGTGGTAATTGAGGCAATTATGTACATGCAGGAAGGGTTATTAACGTGGCTATGCAAAGATAATAACAGAGAGTAGCAGCAGCGTAGGGGGGGAGGGTGCAAATAGTCTGGGCAGCCCCTGAACACTAAGGTAACCTGCCTGAATGACTACCATCTCTCTCTCCACCCGTCAGTCATGCTTAATTCAGGTCTGAGTGTCAGAGGCCATTCCATCCCTCTGTGTGGCCTGTGTGTGTGTGTGTGTGTGTGTGTGTGTGTGTGTGTGTGTGTGTGTGTGTGTGTGTGTGTGTGTGTGTGTGTGTGTGTGACCTCAGACTGAGTTAATGATAAGGTGTCAGTGATATAATCCAGGAATGCAGCTTTGTGGTGGATGGAGAGAGAGAAAGGAGAGAACAAGAGAACAACAGAGCTGAAAACTGACCACAGATCAGGTGAAAACTGACCAGATCAGCTGAAAACTGACCACAGATCAGGTGAAAACTGACCAGATCAGCTGAAAACTGACCACAGATCAGGTGAAAACTGACCAGATCAGCTGAAAACTGAACAGATCAACTGAAAACTGAACACAGATCAGCTGAAGGTGAAATTAAATCTACTAAATACCTATGTATGGTTTGTCAGATTTCCTTATCAATCAAACTGAGCTGAGATGATAGGTGAGTTTTATAAGAGTCAGGCTCACACACGCCTTGTTAATTAAAGGTGGTTTCAGCTCGTTAGACATCGTTACAGTTCGTTAGAACATTCAACTAAACGGATTACAGTCTGATACAGTTAGATTGACTCGACTAAACACTCAACAGTTCATGAACTCTCTTTCTTATCTTTCTAATTCTTGTTCTCCTCTTTCTATTTGTATGTCTCCTCTCTCTCTGTTTTCTTCTTCAAGTCACCACTGTCTTTCTGTAGAAAAGCAGGTGCAGACTAAAACCTATCGCTTTGGTAAAACATAAAGATGTATGCAGACAGACCGAGAGACAGACAGACACACAGTGTCTTACAGCACAATAGTCCAATGTAGTGCAGTGTCCCTGTGCTGTTTTAAATCGGGCTTTCTCTCCTACACTGTCCAACTCCTACCCCACTTTGGAATGACTGACCAGTGTGTGCAGAATCATGACCACGCACGCACGCACGCACGCACGCACGCACGCACGCACACACACACACACACACACACACACACACACACACACACACACACACACACACACACACACACACACACACACACACACACACACACACACACACACACACACACACACACACACACACACACACACACACACAGAGCTCTGACCACCCTGGCCTTAATATTCCAGAGAAACCATGCCTCCAGCTTCCAGACCAAATTTAGCCCAAAAAGCATGCCTGTGTTGACTCTGAGACTGATGCATAGTGACATTGGCCTTTCCTCTCTTTCTGTTTTTAAAGGGATACTTTGGGATTTTGGCAATGAAGGCCTTTATCTACTTCCCCCAAATCAGATGAACTCGTGGATATCATTTTTATGTCTCTGCATCCAGTATGAAGGAAGTGGGAGGTAGTTTCTCTTGCCAATGCTAACTAGCTTTAGCGCAATGACTGGAAGTCTATGGTATCTACTAGCATGCTAGCAGTTACCATAAGACTTCCAGTCATTGACTTCCAGTAATTGCGCTAACGCTAGTTAGCAATTGAGCTATCACTAGATAGCAACTTCCTTCAAACTGAACGCAGAGACATAAAAATGTTATCCACGAGTTAATCTGGCTCCGGGGAAGTAGATAAATGGGTTCATTGCCAAAATCCTGAAGTATCCCTTTATCATCTCATGAATCTGCTTAAAGAGCGAATGGGAATACAGACAAAGATGGAGAGTGAGAGTAAGAAAGGGAAATAGTATAGGTTTGTAGATTTAGTGCTGAGAGTGAGAGTAGCGGATATTTTCACTGTAACAGATTCCTCTCATCCCCCCATGAGATCCCTCTGGTATGAGGCATCAGGCCTTTCTGAAGCACAAACACCCCCCCCCCCCCCCCCCCCACCCCCCCCCACCCACACACACACACACACACACACACACGTCACACACAACATCACACATGTATGTCCTATTTCCAGCTCGTCCATCAGAAACGTTAAAGGAACATTAACGTTAACTATTATTATTATTATTCATTTTATTTATACAAATAAAATAAAAATGTATTTGTCACATACACATGGTTAGCAGATGTTAATGCAAGTGTAGCGAAACGCTTGTTCTTCTAGTTCCGACAATGTAGTAATAACAACGAGTAATCTAACCTAACAATTCCACAACTACTACCTTATACACACAAGTGTAAAGGGATGAAGAATATGTACATAAGAATATATGAATGAGTGATGGCTGAACGGCATAGGCAAGTTGCAGTAGATGGTATAGAGTACAGTATATACATATGATATGAGTAATGTAGGGTATGTAAACATATAAAAGTGGCATTGTTTAAAGTGGCTAGTGATACATGTATTACATAAAGATGGCAAGATGCAGTAGATGTGTCACGCCCTGGCCATAGAGAGGCTTTTATTCTCTATTTTGGTTAGGCCAGGGTGTGACTAGGGTGGGCAATCTAGTTTCTTTATGTCTATGTTTTCTATTTCTTTGTGTTTGGCCAGGTGTGGTTCTCAATCAGAGACAGCTGTCTATCGTTGTCTCTGATTGAGAACCATACTTAGGTATCCCTTTTTTCCATCTGTCATTTATATTAATAAAGGAAAATGTACGCTAACCACGCTGCACCTTGGTCCTCTTCTTTTAACGGCTGTGACAAGATGGTATAGAGTACAGTATATACATATGAGATGAGTAATGTAGGGTATGTAAACATTATATTAAGTGGCATTGTTTAAAGTGGCTAGTGAAAAAAAAGATTACATACATTTTTCCATTATTACAGTGGCTGGAGTTGAGTCAGTATGTTGGCAGCAGCCACTCAATGTTAGTGGTGGCTGTTTAACAGTCTGATGGCCTTGAGATAGAAGCTGTTTTTCAGTCTCTCGGTCCCTGCTTTGATGCACCTGTACTGACCTCGCCTTCTGGATGATAGCGGGGTGAACAGGCAGTGGCTCGGGTGGTTGTTGTACTTGATGATCTTTATGGCCTTCCTGTGACATCCACGGTTTCTGGTTTGGGAATATTTTAATAGTTGCTGTGGGTACAACATTGCTGACGCACTTGCTAATAAACTCGCTCACCGAATCAGCGTATTTGTCAATGTTGTTGTTTGACGCAGTGTGGAACATATCCCAATCCACGTGATCGAAGCAATCTTGAAGCGTGGAATCAGATTGGTCGGACCAGCTTTGAACAGACCTGAGCACGGGAGCTTCCTGTTTTAGTCTCTGTCTATAGGCTGGGAGCAACAAAATGGAGTCGTGGTCAGCTTTTCCAAAAGAAGGGTGGGGGAGGGCCCGGAACATCTATTCCAAGAGTTTTATTTCCCAAGGAGGGACCGGAACATCTATTCCAAGAGTTTTATTTCCCAAGGAGGGACCGGAACATCTATTCCAAGAGTTTTATTTCCCAAGGAGGGACCGGAACATCTATTCCAAGAGTTTTTTGTAAATTGTTCTCCATGTAAGGTGCAGCATAACTGAAGGCACATTTTCCGATCTGTGTAGAAACTGGGGGATCTGAAAGTGTAATGTAATTCATTGACCTAGTTTTATAATTAGTAATTTATAATGAGTAATTCTATAAGAGATTAGAGATACATTGGAAGTGTTTTTTGCATTAACACTTTATAGATAAATAACAAACTACTACTCTCTTCTGTCGGTTAAAGAGACCCAACCTACTTCTAGATATAAGGAACAGTGGTGAGATTTAAAACCAGAGCCAGTAATGAACCTCAGGGCATAATGATATACAGCATCCAAGGGTTTAAGTGTGGACGCTGCAGCATGCATGTAAATAACTTCCCCATAATCCAATACACACATAAAGGTAGCCTGAACCATTTTCTTTCTATTAGCAGATGATGAGCAGGCTTTTGTTTCTGTAAAATAAACCAAATCTTAAACTACAACTTTCTTACCAGCTCAGATATGTGTTTTGAAAGACAACTTGTCATCTAGGCATTTACCAAGATATTTATAATAAGGAACTAGTTCCATTTCTATGCCATTTAGCCAAGTAATTTTATAGTCATTTACAGTGGCAAGAAAAAGTATGTGAACCCTTTGGAATTACCTGGATTTCTGCATAAATTGGTCATAAAATTTGATCTGATCTTCATCTAGGTCACAACAATAGACAAACACAGTGTGCTTAAACTAATAACGCACAAACAATTATTCGTTTTTATGTCTTTATTGAACACACCGTGTAAACATTCACAGCGCAGGGTGGAAAAAGTATGTGAACCCTGGTTGACCCTCCTTTGGCAGCAATGACCTCAACCAAACGTTTTCTGTAGTTGCGGATCAGACCTGCACAACGGTCAAGAGGCATTTTGGATCATTCCTCTTTACAAAACTGTTTCAGTTCAACAATATTCTTGGGATGTCTGGTGTGAACCAGGCTTGAGGTCATGCCACAGAATCTCAAACGGGTTGAGGTCAGGACTCCAGAAGGCATATTTTCTTCAGTTGAAACCATTCTGTTGTTGATTTACTTCTGTGTTTTGGGTCGTTGTTCTGTTACATCACCCAACTTCTGTTGAGCTTCAATTGTCGGACAGATAGCCTTACATTCTCCTGCAAAAAGTATTGATAAACATGGGAATTCATTTTTCCGTCGATGACAGCAAGATGTCCAGTTCCTGAGACAGCAAAGCAGCCCAAACCATGATGCTCCCTCCACCATACTTTACAGTTGGGATGAGGTTTTGATGTTGGTGTACTGTGCCTTTTTTTCCTCCACACATAGTGTTGTGTGTTCCTTCCAAACAACTCAACTTCAGTTTCATCTGTCCACAGAATATTTGCCAGTGGCGCTCTGGATCATCCAAGTGCTCTTTTGCAAACTTCAGACGTGCAGCAATGTTTTTGTTTGGACAGCAGTGGCTTGGTGGTCCGTGGTGTCCTCCCATGAACAACACTCTTGTTTAGTGTTTTACGTATCGTAGACTCATCAACAGAGATGCTAGCATGTTCCAGAGATTTCTGTAAGTCCTTAGCTGACACTCTAGGATTCTTCTTAACCTCATTGAGCATTCTGCGCTGTGCTCTTGCAGTCATCTTTGCAAGACGGCCACTCCTAGGGAGAGTAGCAACAGTGCTGAACTTTCTCAATTTATAGACAATTTGTCTTAGTGGACTGATGAATATCAAGGCTTTTAGAGATACTTTTGTAACCCTTTCCAGCTTTATGCAAGTGAACAATCTTTAATCTTAGGTCTTCTGAGATCTCTTTTGTTCGAGGCATGGTTCACAACAGGTTCATGTGAATAGCAAACTCACATTTTGTGAGTGTTTTTTATCGGGCAAGGCAGCTCTAACCAACATCTCCAATCTCGTGTCATTGATTGGACTCCAGGTCAACTGACTCCTGACTCCAATTAGCTTTTGGAGAAGTCATTAGCCTCGGGGTTTACATACTTTTTCCAACCTACACTGTGAATGTTTAAATGATGTATTCAATATAGACAAGTTATTAGTTTTAGCACACTGTGTTTGTCTATTGTTTTGACTTAGGGGAAGATCAGATCAAATTTTTTGACAAATTTATGCAGAAATCCAGGTAATTCCAAAGGGTTCACATACTTTTCTTGCAACTGTAGATAAAAACAATTATGTAGTCTAGAGAAGAGAATATATTTGGTTTTGTTTGCATTTAGCACCAGAAAACCATTTAGCACCAGAAAATCTGATTTCAAATGTGAAAATGCTTGGCCAATAGTAGGAGCAATGGAGAATAACACAGTATCATAAGTGTATAAATGAATTTTACAATTTCTCATTTTGTCATTTATGTTATTAATATAGATATTAAACAATAGCGGAGATAGTACTGAGCCTTATGGGACACCTTTTTGAAACGCTAGAAACTCAGATTTGATACCATCTGCCATGATGACTTGGGTTCTTTCATGGAGATAATTATTGAACCATAAGCAAACATCAGCGCCCAGTCCAATCGAAGACAGCTGATTTAACAGAGTTCCATGATCAACACTGTCAAAAGCTTTGCATAGTTCAGTAAACATGGCAGCACAACTATTTCTATTATCCAAGACGTTTGCAATATCACTCCCAACAAGCATTGTGGTGCTAGCAGTGCTATATTTAGGTCTAAAGCCAGATGTATTTATATTAAGGATGCCATTTACGTATAGAAAAGACTGTAGTTGCTTGTTGACTAAAGACTCTAGTACTGTTCATACTTACATATCCATGATCCAGATTATAAATCCCTTCCAATGAAACACGTTTGAAGTTCCATGTTCTCTCCCCTCCTCTCCTCTGCCGTAGTAATGCGGAGAGCGTCAGCGCGGCTCCAGTGAGACCACTATCCAAAGCCCAGAGACCCCAAAACAACAGCAGCAGCAGAGAGGGAGTCACTCCTACAGCAACAATACGAAGTCACAAAGAGATACAGGGATGGTTTCAAAAGACTTTCCAGCTTCCAATCACAGTTTTCCAAGAATGATTTTCCAAAGTTTTCCAGGTCCGTCTCTCAGCAGGCAGGGATCGAGCCCTGGAAGCTGGAATGTGACACAAGAGAAGCTCACCCCCACCGATATTCACACACACACACACACACACACACTCGTGCTCCGCACTCTTCTCCCTAAAAAACACTCATCTCCCACACTCTGTAAGACCCATCGTCTCTGCTACACATTCCCCTCTTACCACTCAACCTGACTACACTGAGCAGAGAGAGCAACTCTGTGGCACAAAGACAGACAAAGAGGGAGAGAGAGAAGCAGGGTGTGGTGGGGGGTAGCGCTTTGGATATTGCTATGGAGAAAAAGAGAGACAAGCGAATAAGATTGGAGAACCAATGAAGTGAGGGTGAAAGAGAGCGGGAACGAGACAGAGAAATAGAGGGAGGAGTGAGTATGGCATGGGAATTTCATTCAGCTTTGACTGGGAATCTGCCTCCTGACTTTTCCCGTCAATATAAAGTTTGTCTCTTGAGCCACCGTAGCAAAAACATACCCAATAACACTTCCTCAAAATAGGCAGAATTCATCTAAGATAAATCAAGAAATCTGTCATTGATTTTGACGTTTTTGCCAAGGAGGTCTTAGTCGCGCAATTTTACATCTAACTAGGACGTTTGATGCATGAGAGCTATTAGTCTCTATATGAATGACAACAAACACTTCATTGAATAATCCTGTCCATAGTTCCTGCTCCTACTAGGAGTAGTACTGTTGACCAGTGGGCTGAACAAGACCCCCTGCTACGATCACGCACACATATGAGTGTGTGTGTGTGTGTGTGTGTGTGTGTGTGTGTGTGTGTCTGTGTATTTGAGAACTGGAAACATGATCAAATGATCTGAATGAGCCATTCAAATGTTATCAGTGTTAGATGATAAGGTGCATGTCTTTCACTCTGTTGAATGAAAAGGTTGCTGAAGGCATCATTTATTGTTGCTGACCTTAGTCACCCAACACACAAAGACAACCTTTTCCCTAGAGAACAACAACATCACTGTAGGCCTACACAACTTTGACTCGACCAATAAACGCACACAACTCTCCCACAACCTTTTAGAGAACACAACCAGCATACAACTTCCACACAACCCCCGATCACCTACCTATTGACCTGCCAACAGAACAGACATTCCTCTGTATGAGAACAGAGTTATTGTGTGTATCTGACTATCCAATCCCTGTCTGCCTGCCTGCCTGCCTCCCTGCCTGCCTGCCTGTCTGTCTGCATGCCTCCCTGCCTGCCTGTCTGTCTGCCTGCCTGCCTGCCTGCCTGCCTGCCTGCCTGCCTGCCTGCCTGCCTGCCTGCCTGCCTGCCTCCCTCCCTGTCTGCCTGCCTGCCTGCCTGCCTGCCTGCATGCCTGTCTGCATGCCTGCCTCCCTGCCTGCCTCCCTGCCTGCCTGCCTGTCTGCCTGCCTCCCTGCATGCCTGCCTGCCTGTCTGCCTGCCTCCCTGCTTGCCTGCCTCCCTGTCTGCCTGCCTGCCTCCCTGCCTGCCTCCCTGCCTGCCTCTCTGCCTGCCTGCATGCCTGCCTGTCTGCCTGCCTCCCTGCATGCCTGCCTGCCTGCCTGTCTGCCTGCCTGCCTGTCTGCCTGCCTGCCTGCCTGCCTGTCTGCCTGCCTGCCTGACTGCCTGCCTGTCTGTCTGCCTGCCTGCCTGCCTGCCTCCCTGCCTGCCTGTCTGAATTAATCTGCTCATTAATGTCTAGATTAGGAGAGGAACTCCCAGAAAAAGAGAGTGAAAGAGTGGGATAGAGACTAGAAGAGGGGAGAAGGAAAGGCAGATTGGGTCTCTGCTCCTACTGCCTCAGTCATGGGAATGATTAGATTATGACTGTGTAGGACCACCATTTATGTAACACACACACACACATCTCAAAAAATAATGAAGCGACTGTCTCTGAGCCAAAAACACAAACCAACCAAGACTGGCATGCAGAGAGAGAGGCCACGTCAAGGGAAATACACACACACACACACACACACACACACACACACACACACACACACACACACACACACACACACACACACACACACACACACACACACACACACACACACACACACACACACACACACACACACACATCAGGGAATATACGCCTCCCTTTTTCTCCAGCACATATTAACAAACAACCCTTAGCAATGTATAAAATATAAGAACATGGCAGTTGGTTGAATGACTCAAGACTGTGTGAGCCCACTGAGCTAAAAGCTTGGCATCCGCTAACATCAGTCTTCAAGTTACAGACAAGGGTGCCCCGTTCATCAGGACATTGTGTCATTAGCTGCTGTTGGAGCAGAGGGTGGAGAAAACTGTGTATCTCTCCAGGAGGAGTGTTTCCCACCGCTGTGTTAAAGTTCCAGTGAGAGACTTCAGTCACATCATATACCGTACAATGGAGTTGGAGTGCTCTCAAAAGTAAACACCTCTGATAAGTGGGTCATGGAGTGCACTTAAGAGATGTCACCATGCAGACGTAGCAGGGTGCAGGACACTACAGAGTTGTTCGTGCGCACCGCTGCTCCTCATTTACCCATAGTCCTCCTCTGCGCCTCAATCTCACTGGAGGATCATTACGTAACCTTTCATCCATTGTCTCACTGCTGTTTCTCCCTTGTGAAAGAGTATTCTCCGCTAACACTAACAAATAATATGCCTTCAAGTTACACAAGATCTATGTTTTCCTGTGAGTTCTGTTGATAATAGAGCCCCACAGGGGATGTGACATAATACCCATGCAACTGTCGTGTCTTTGGCTATGCCGGATTGTGATAGTGATATGACATGCTATTCTATAAAATCCTTTCTCTGTAATTAATATCACCTGATTGAGCTAATCATGTAAATGTAATTAACTAGAAAGTCGGGGCACCACAAAAGAGTGTTTATAGAGCTGTTATCTTCCGAATAAACTCTTAAAGACCTAGTAATATTTTACATCAATAGCAGTCAATATTAATCGTCACCTTATTTCAGTCTCATCTGAAAGTTGTAAATTCTTGGTTATCTTCACAAACCTTGGCTAATAATTTGAATCAGCAATACAAAATTGGGTTTAATTATTTATTTACTAAATACCTAACTAATCACACAGAATTACATATACACAGAATGATTACAAATTATGTCATAAAGGAAAACGTCCCTAGCGGACGGAACAGATTTGACAGCTGGTTACACAAAGAAAAGGGGGTTGGGTTTGAGTGAAAGAGCGGGAAGACTGAGGAACAAAGGGAGAAGCTGTGCTATCGTAAATACAGTATCTTATGCATTCTAAATTACCGCCCATTTGGAAAAGGAAAATGCAATAAATATTTACTCTGAGCTGCGCTTCGGTAGGTTGGTCGTAGATGCTGGCCGTGTTGGTCAACAGAGATCTTCCTGTCCTCGGAAGAATGTCACTGGTGGTAAATTAGATACGTTGAAGTATCGTCGTTGTGTGGTAGACGGGATAGGTCTTCCGTCCTTTCCTAGCCCACTTTTACAGCTGCTGTTGCTAACTCAACGGCTAGGATGTCTCACTTCTTTAGTGAATAAGAGTTCAAAGTTTATACCATTCACAACCAAAGCTCACGCTGAGGTTGGCTTAGTTCTGTAGTTGACATGTTAGTCCTTTTCAACGTATGGACCGTCGTCCTATCGTCCTCGGAACAGATAGTTACATTTTCGTCAAGGGCTTATAAGGTGGAGGGAGAGAAGGGTGTGTTTCATAGTTTATAACCCATGTCTCTTCACAGGGGCGGGCCACTGATTGAGCAGAGCTCTAACTTCATGAAAACCCAAATCTCTCATTTGGAAGCTAAAATTACATTTAATCTTTTCACAAATAGTGTCATATTTAAACATTTAAATTGCACAACAATTCCATGTGAATCTGATAACTAGAATGTGTAGACTTTCCCAGATACAGTTTACGTCACCCTGTCATCAGTCATAATGTCTCAGATGACAACCGAACTGACATCATATTCATTAAGTACCAACGCATATTTTCAACTGGTTCTATTCCCGAAATATGGTTCCTTTCCCCCACTTGTTTGATGTTCCCAGACTCTCTATGTTTAACAAAGGCTATTCAAGAGTTCTTCAGTAGAGTCAAGAGAGAGAGGGGAGAAAGGTATTTATGGGGGGTCATAAACCTTACCCACAGGCCAACGTCATGACACAACTGTCATGACGTTGCCCTCTTTGGGTACAGCGAGCACCATCCTCCTCTCTCTGTCTCCTACACTCAGGCTGCTGCGACCTCAGGTCGTAAATTCCTGGAGATTATCTCCTCATGGCCACAGTATAGAGAGAGTGAGTTTTCATAGAGAGAACAAAGGAATTTCTTCCACCTGACAGAACTGGAGGTCTGAACAGTATTTATGTTCTGGAGAACGTATAAAAGATCGGTGAAGAATCCAGCTACAAACTGGTCCGCTTGGTACAATTTTGTGAAACTCACGAGAGACAATACGGCCACATTACCATAACGCTGTTTATACAATAGCCTCAGATATGAGGCTTACATCAAATTGTTGTATAAGATGAATGAGTGAGGATGATACTGTTTGTGAATTTGTGTAATGTGATTTTGGACTGTTTAATGAAGGAAACTCCAATTCCCTTTGGAGTTGAACTAAATCAGAGGACCGCCCATGAGCACAGTTATGGTCTGGCGTCCTGGGACAGGCCCTTTTCTGCTCTTCCGAATAAAACCCCCACCCGGGTTTTCTATCACCAGACCAGCTTACCTCGATAACGAGAGGGCCAAGGTTTGAGAGGAGACCGAGCTTACCTCAATTACGAGATGGCTCAAGATTGCAGACCAGCTTACCACGAGAGGGCCAAGGTTTGAGTAGAGACCATAAACCTAAGGTTTGAGTAGATGGCTGAATCTTTTAACCATACCACGTGGTTAAACTCTTAGACTATCGATACCGACAGAATAAGAACAAGTCTTTGATATTAATTACTAGTCTGCAGCTAGGAATTCGGTATCATTGAACGAGAAGACCGACAACCGCCGAAACATCTATCCTATAACGACATGAATGAATGTCACTCTGAACTATCCATTCTAACCACGACAGAGAGAAAGAGAGGGCGGACAGACTCTCCAACAGAAACTAACTTTTCAACTGAGATCCCGACGACACACTGAGCGTAAATATATATATATTGATTGCAATTGTTCCTGAATGAGTGAGTGTTCATGTGCAAAGGATTAGCATTTCAATTGTTATAATTATCACTCTGTCTAACAAGCCGCCATACCGGTTTAGCCCACTAGGGGACATCCCCCTATCATTTCTTTGTAAACATTTCTATTATGTTTGTTTGTGTGATGCATTTCTGTGAATTACTTAGTTAGTAAATAAATGATTTGAAGACAATTGATGTCTGGATGACTCATAGTGAAGACTGGGTTCGCGCAGATAACCAACAATTTACGACGTTTGGAATGAGACTGACGTGAGGTAAATAATAATTAATTAATTCGAAGACTAATTGATCAGATATTAAACATCTGAAAGTTATATTAGGAAAATTATAACTTTGTAATCTGAATATTTTCCTTGGTGCCCCGACTTCCTAGTTAATTACAGTTACATGATTAATCAGTTTAATCACGTAATAATAATTACAGAGAATTTTTGATAAAGATAAGTCTTCAGTTTTAATGATGCCAAAGACACGACACAACCTAGCAGTCAAACAGGGAAATGGTTCCAATTGTTTTTGCACAATTAATTTTTCCCATAGGGAATTTTAGAAACACTTGAAATAAGGGCTGCGTTTCATGTAGGCTTACGCTGGCGTGACGTTTTGATAACCATGTAGATCTCTCTCGGACAGGGTGACATATCGGCTCTATTTAGTCTGATTCTAAGATGCTACAGTAATTAGTTAAACAAATTGTGTGTGGGGGGGGGGGGGGGGGTAAATTCAGGCGAATATATTGATATAAATAATCTTGTCTTAGAGAGATTTACACGGTTATCAAAACATAGCAATTATTTTAAGTGTTTCTAAAATGAATGGTGGAAAAATGATTGGAACCATTTCCTTTTTTGACCACAGAGATTTATGGGTTTTATGACTCATACTGTGGTACTCTGTGCTTGATAGATGTTGTTCTCCCATGTTAAATAGGTCTCTCCTCTTCTAACCAATCATGCAGGCTGACACAAGCACAAATCCTCTCTGAGGAATTCAGGAGACGTCTCAGAGTGTGTGTGCAACAAAATGGACAGGCGACTGATTCTTTGTGACCGCCCAGCTTCCATTTTTAGAGGTTTCAACCAGAACTTGACAACAAAAGTCACATTCCTTTAAAAGCACAGGTGCCCTAACCGCATGTGACAGAGAGTGCAGGAAGTCTGTGTGCTACCGTGCGTTGGTGTTTGTCTCTCTGCAGCATGTACTGTGGAGTCTGGAATTACTGGATCACTTGACAAAGATGAGGAAAAAAGACTGTAACAATAATCAACAATACAGAGAGCGAGCTACATTGCATGCTAAAACATTTATTATTATTTTATGCTTGGTGTTATTGTCTTGCTGGAAGATCCACTTGCGGCCAAGTTTCTGCCTCATGGCAGAGGCAACCAGGTTTTGGGCAAAAAATGTCCTGGTACTTGGTAGAGTTCATGATGCCGTTGACCTTAACAAGGGCCCCTGGACCAGCGGAAGTAAAATAGCCTCATAACATCAACGATCCACCACCATATGTTACAGTAGGGATGAGGTATTTTCTGCATATGTGCTGTTCTTTCGAAGGCCAAAGCCACTGCTGCAGTGTGGCCAGAGCTCTATTTTCTTGTCATATAACCATAGCAACAATTCCAATACAAGTGTCAAAGCCATTTAGCAAACTCCAGGCAGTGGTATGGTCAGATGACATGAAAATGTAGGTATTAGGCCAAGCACACCAGTGGTGGGTTAGTCCTTCCGAAACAACGACACATATGCAGAGTACACCTCATCCCTACTGTAAAATATGCAGAGTACACCTCATCCCTACTGTAAAATATGCAGAGTACACCTCATCCCTACTGTAAAATATGCAGAGTACACCTCATCCCTACTGTAAAATATGCAGAGTATACCTCATCCCTACTGTAAAATATGCAGAGTACACCTCATCCCTACTGTAAAATATGCAGAGTACACCTCATCCCTACTGTAAAATATGCAGAGTACACCTCATCCCTACTGTAAAATATGCAGAGTACACCTCATCCCTACTGTAAAATATGCAGAGTACACCTCATCCCTACTGTAAATATGCAGAGTACACCTCATCCCTACTGTAAAATATGCAGAGTACACCTCATCCCTACTGTAAAATATGCAGAGTACACCTCATCCCTACTGTAAAATATGCAGAGTACACCTCATCCCTACAGTAAATATGCAGAGTACACCTCATCCCTACTGTAAAATATGCAGAGTACACCTCATCCCTACTGTAAAATATGCAGAGTACACCTCATCCCTACTGTAAAATATAGTGGTGGTTCTTTGATGTTTTGACTCAGTTACAGATTTCCTTTATTTGTTCACATGAGGAAATTCATTTACACATTTCAGGTCTGAAACACTCATCAAGGCTACGTCAGGGTGTGTGTGTGTGTGTGTTCATGCGCATATGTGTACGTGCGAGTGTGTAGCTAGGTAAGTCATGTTATCACCAGAGGGGGTGGAGAGTAATTGAAGCATTTGAACAGAACGTCTGCGATGAACACAGAGTTTTAAAAGGCCTTTAGCCACGAAGCCCCTGTCTGTCTGCTGAGGAGTAGAACTACAGCATCTCATTGACCATGTGTAACGGATGTGAAATGGCTAGCTAGTTAGCGGGTACGCGCTACTAGCGTTTCAATCAGTTACGTCACTTGCTCTGAAACCTAGAAGTAGTGTTGCACCTTGCTCTGCAAGGGCCGCGGCTTTTGTGGAGCGATGGGTAACGACGCTTCGTGGGTGACTGTTGTTGATGTGTGCAGAAGGTCCCTGGTTCGCGCCCGTGTCGGGGCGAGGGGACGGTTTAAAGTTATACTGTTACACATGGTTGGTCATAATCCCTGTTCTAAGAGGTTCTCTGCACTCAAATCTGTTCTTGGACCACGTAGCTGGGTTAATTACTATTTACTACCACCTAGTGGTTAAACCTGTATACTGTGAGAGGGGACAGGGGCAAGTTCATAGAAAGAAAACAAACGCACACTGACTTTCTCCTAAACATGTTTGTCCTCCTTAGCAGGTGGCCTAACATGGACCTGTAGGCAACTGTTTTTGACCAGTCCACTTCATCAGTTTCATCCATCAGAATGCTGCTCCTCCTCAGTTCGTGCTTCATTTCCCCTTATCCTTGAGGTACACAGCTGAAATGCATATAGCTCATGATATTACATATTAGTCAAACACATAAAACAAATATCCCTCATATCTGATTTGTAAATAATACACAGTCAATAATCCATCACCTTTAAAACCTGCAGTTGAAAGCTGTTGAAGCTTGTATGCTGTTAGAAGCACCAACATCCCCCTACCTAGTTTCTCGACAGCCTCCACACACACGCTAGGATACATGCTGTCGTTGTATGTGGCCACTATAATGTACAGAGCAGTCTTCACAAGAATCAAGCCATGTGTTCCCTGTTAGAGAAAAATATCCATCAGACCAGACATACCCTTTCAACAACAAACAAGTACAGTGCAGTATAGCTGCACTAACCTGCAGTGTACTGCAGAACCACTGCTGGAAAACTGGAGACAATAATACATGTATGTTCATAAATTGTGATGAGCCTACTGACACATTTGCAGTAGATGGAGTTCCTGTCAGCTCGGACACAGGTGTATGCTTTGTCTTGGAAGTAGAAGCCCCGCTCTCTGGTCAATGTCATGTGCTTGAAAGAGTCTATGAAAATCTGGGCTTGTGTGGGAAGAACCTGTAAAGTTAAGAGTATGAAGGGTAACATAATTAATCTGATCGGAGACAGATGGTTTTTAGGCTTCAAGATGAATCCACTTCCCCATTGCTTTGATCCATCCAGCTGCCTCAACCCCATATATGGAAAATCCTGAATTCTGAAAAGTAATATATTGCACCACAATACTTCTTCCAATTTGAGGTATTGGAAGATAAGTAGTTGCTACACAATGGGGTGTCCTGTGAAGTGGGCTTTGACTTGGATGTCAACACGGGAATTGGATTGTGTTGACTGCGATGTCTGAATGTTAAAAAAAAAAAAAAATATTAGAACAAAAGCGACATGACGAACTTGCCTGAAACCTTGCAGATGCGGCAGTTACTGCTGCAGTCTTGGCAACCAGAATGACAGCGCTTTCCACGTGTTTTGTATCGATAAGACAGTCATTTATCAAATTCTGAAATTGGTTCATAATAACCAATTTTGTCAGATTGTATAGTATGTCTTGGTTAAGGTCAGAGAACTAACGTTAGCGTTACTGCTGATACTTTTCCCCCTTCAGTGTGGTGGACGACGTTTCCATGGAGACCATCGGTGGGTGTTACCAGCCTAAAGAGATCGTAGTGAAAACATGCGTCTGCTAATGGTTCCCATTGTAATTGATCCTTGATACATTTTGCGTACATCAATTCAAAAATAAATTAAAACACTGCCATTACATACTTTACAATTATTTGTTTGCTCCTCCTCTACACACAAAACACCCATTCAACACATTTTTACAAGGAAGGATGGATGCCTTTTTAGCCCTGGAAGGAAGGATGGATGCCTTTTTAGCCCTGGAAGGAAGGATGGATGCCTTTTTAGCCCTGGAAGGAAGGATGGATGCCTTTTTAGCCCTGGAAGGAAGGATGGATGCCTTTTTAGCCCTGGAAGGAAGGATGGATGCCTTTTTAGCCCTGGAAGGAAGGATGGATGCCTTTTTAGCCCTGGAAGGAAGGATGGATGCCTTTTTAGCCCTGGAAGGAAGGATGGATGCCTTTTTAGCCCTGGAAGGATGGATGGATGCCTTTTTAGCCCTGGAAGGATGGATGGATGCCTTTTTAGCCCTGGACGGAAGGATGGATGCCTTTTTAGCCCTGGGAGGAAGGATGGATACCTTTTTAGCCCTGGGAGGAAGGATGGATACCTTTTTAGCCCTGGGGATGAAGGATGGATGCCTTTTTAGCCCTGGGGATGAAGGATGGAAGGAAGGAAGGATGCCTTTTTAGCCCTGGGGATGAAGGATGGAAGGATGCCTTTTTAGCCCTGGAAGGAAGGATGGATGCCTTTTTAGCCCTGGAAGGAAGGATGGATGCCTTTTTAGCCCTGGAAGGAAGGATGGATGCCTTTTTAGCCCTGGAAGGAAGGATGGATGCCTTTTTAGCCCTGGAAGGAAGGATGGATGCCTTTTTAGCCCTGGAAGGAAGGATGGATGCCTTTTTAGCCCTGGAAGGAAGGATGGATGCCTTTTTAGCCCTGGAAGGAAGGATGGATGCCTTTTTAGCCCTGGAAGGATGGATGGATGCCTTTTTAGCCCTGGAAGGATGGATGGATGCCTTTTTAGCCCTGGACGGAAGGATGGATGCCTTTTTAGCCCTGGGGATGAAGGATGGAAGGAAGGAAGGAAGGAAGGATGCCTTTTTAGCCCTGGGGATGAAGGATGGAAGGAAGGAAGGAAGGAAGGAAGGATGCCTTTTTAGCCCTGGGGATGAAGGATGGAAGGAAGGAAGGAAGGAAGGAAGGAAGGAAGGAAGGAAGGAAGGAAGGAAGGATGCCTTTTTAGCCCTGGGGATGAAGGATGGAAGGAAGGATGCCTTTTTAGCCCTGGGGATGAAGCTACAAACACTCAACCTTTTTCTTGTGAGATAAGACAGAAGCCAAAATAAAACAGTTTGGAGAGCAACTGGAACAAACATCTGTTAACAGAGCTCAAATATTTATTTATTTATAAAAAAACGTACAAATAAAGTTGTGTAATACACACAATTACAACAGATATTACATGATGTATGGTTGACACAGTAGGACACACTAGGACAGGTTGAGTGTGTCCACCAGGTCTTGGTAATGGTATTTGTCCGATATCGTCTCTACCTTGTCCCAGGCCTGGATGCTTCCCAAAACAGTCAGCACATCGCTCACCACAGCCCTACAGAAACCACATTACATACATTAACATCAAAACACTACCTTCACCATGGTACATTAATCTGCCTAAATCCTAAAAGTACATTTGAGGTAGGCAGGCAGTGTTACCGTGTGTTGGGGTGGTCAGGCTGCTGTTTGCAGACTGAATGGGCAGTCTGGAGGAGGTGGTCACTGAAGGACTTCAGCTGAGAGGGACAGGAGCTCAAGTCTTTAAACCAGGACTTAGGAAAACACACCGCAACCTGCTCAGAGAGAAAGAGCGTGAGGGAAATCTTAGTTAATTTGAGAAAAACTTGAAAATGACACCACTAAACTGAGTCATCTCAAAAGACAGCAGAGCAATTATTCCCTAAGCAAACAACTTGAAACCTCCATAGACAAAACATTAACATTAGACACACATGCGATTCACCTACAAACCTTTTTACATGTGTGGACAGAGTCATGCGAGTGGGTCTCGTTGAGTAGCGTCAACATCAGGTAGCGGTTCAGGAGTTTGTCCAACATTAGCTCCATCAGAACATGTTCAGGTATCAACCCATCCCACTGGCCAACGTTACCTAGGAGCTGATGCACAAGAGACAAAACAACACTAAAAGCAATGCATTGGATGTTACAGAAATAGCAAGAGACAATCAAATTTTATTTGGTCACATGCACCGAATACAACAGGTATAGACCTTACAGTGAAATGTTTCCTTACAAGCCCTTAACCAACAATTAAGTTCAAGAAAGAGTGAAGAAAATATCTAGTAAATAAATGAAAGTAAAAATTAATAGACTGTATACACGGGGTACCGGTACAGAGTCAAAATGCGGGGGTACAGGTTAGTTGAGGTAATTTGTACATGTAGGTAGGGGTGCAGTGACTATGCATAGATAATAAACAGCGAGTAGCAGCAGTGTAGAAACAAAGGGGGGGGGGTCAATGTAAATAGTCCAGGTGGCCATTTGATTTGCTGGTCAGGAGTCTTGTGACTTGGGGGTAGAAGCTGTTAAGTAGCCTTTTGGAACTAGACTTGGCGCTCCGGTACCGCTTGCCGTGCGGTAGCAGAGAAAACAGTCTGACTAGGGTGACTGGAGTCTTTGACAATTTTTAGGGTCTTCCTCTGACACCGCCTGGTATATAGGTCCTGGATGGTAGGAAGTCTGGTCCCAGGGATGTACTGGGCCGTACACAATACCCCCTGTAGTGCTTTACGGTCGGATAGCGAGCAGTTGCCGTACCAGGCAGTGATGCAACCGGTCAGGATGCTCTCGATGGTGCAGCTGTATATCTATTTGAGGATCTGGGGACCATTGCCAAATATTTTCAGTCTCCTGAGGGGGAATAGGTATTGTCGTGCCCTCTTTACGACTGTCTTGGTGTGTTTGGACCATGAGAGTTTGTTGGTGATGTGAACACCAAGGAACTTGAAGCTCTCGACCCGCTCCACTACAGCCCCGTTGATGTGAATGGCGGCATGTTCGTCCCCTCCTTTTCCTGTAGTCCACGATCAGCTCCTTTGTCTTGCTCACATTGAGCAAGACAAAAGGAGAGGTTGTTGTCCTGGCACCACACTGCCAGGTCCCTGACCTCCTCCCTATAGGCTGACTAGTCTCCCAGTACCTGCCGCTGAAGAACATCCCCACAGCATGATGCTGCTACCACATGCTTCACCGTAGGGATTGGGCCAGGTGTCCTCCAGAAGTGATGTTTGGCATTCAGGTTATGATAAAGCCCGGGATCGAACCCAGGTGTGTAGTGACGCCTCTAGCACTGCGATGCAGTGCCTTAGACCGCTGCACCAGTCGGGAAGCCATTTGCTTTTTTTCTTCTTTTTTTCCAAATCTTTCTAGAAACCGGTTTTCGCTTTGTCATTATGAGGTGTTGTGTGCAGATTAATGAGGGGAAAAAATGTAATACATTTTAGAATAAGGCGGTAACATAACAAAATGTGGGTCTGAATACTTTCCGAATGCACTGTAGCAGCAATAACCAGCACACAAAGCTCTGTCTATCTCGTCACTTAACTATTGGTAGAAATTGTAATCTCCAAATTTTTTTGCAGCAAAATTTGCCTGCATTAGGCTATTTCTGATATGTGTATTTCACACGATGTTGAGGTAAACATCTTAGTATAATGCTTATGGATAATGACATGTGGATAATGCATGTCATTGTCACCAATCAAATGCATTGCAGTTAAAAATGACTGACTACCACCACCGATTTCTGTATGTTAGCTATGCTACCAGTTTATACGAACGGGAGTTAGCATTTGTAGTGGGAAGTTGTAGTGGGCTAACTGAGCCACATGGTCACTACAGTACACCATCCACTCATGGGAAGCACACCATCGAAAAAAGACTACCGTAATTTCCGGACTATAAGCCGCTACTTTTTTCCCACGCTATGAACCTCGCGGTTTATACAATGACGCGGCTAATTTATGTTTTTTTTTTTTTTTCACAAGATTCACGCTGCCAAAAACCTAGCACCGTCACATAATGTCACGTAAATCGAGCGCGCTCAAACTTCCCATCATTCTGATTACGGTAGTCATTTTGTCACCCTCATCATGGCAAAGACACGGAGAAATGCATATGATGCAGCTTTCAAGTTGAAGGCGATCGATCTGGCTGTTGGAAAAGGAAATAGAGCTGCTGCACGGGAGCTTGGCCTTAATGAGTCGATGATAAGACGTTGGAAACAGCAGCGTGAGGAACTGACGCTGACAACAAAAGCTTTCAGAGAAGAAAAGCAGATGGCCCGAACTAGAAAATGAGCTTGAAGACTGGGTTAACACACAGAGAGCAGACGGCCGAGGTGTTTCAACTGTGCAGATCCGACTGAAAGCCAAAACAATCGCCACCGCAATGAAGTTTGACTTTCTTGGTAGGCTACTGTTTACTGCTATTTAAAAAAAAAAAATTGTTACAAGCCGTGTTTCGTTTAAAAGCCTGTTTATTTTTGTTACAAGCCGTGTTTCGTTTAAAGGCTGTGTAAAGTTCATTTGTTTCAATGTACCGGTAGGCACTTGCGGCTTATAGACGTGTGCGGTTTATTTATGTACAAAATACATATTTTTTTTAAAATTCAGTGGGTACGGCTTATATTCAGGTGCGCTTAATAGTCCAGCAATTACGGTATATTTTAAAAATAGAGTGTTTTTACGTACCTTCACAGCTGTCCAGAACTGCTGGTCTCTGAACCTCCTCTGTGGAGAGGACTTGTCATCTAAAAACCTGTCAAAACACCTGCCAGTTATGGTCAAGTAAGCTATGTTATGACAAGCTTGGTATAAACACATGTACCAGTGTGAAATGTCTAGCTGAGAGCTCTCCAACCCTGTTCCTGGAGAGTTACCATCCTGTAAATGTTCGCTCCAACTCTAATTTAGCGCACATGATTCTAATAATTAGCTGGTTGATCAATTGATCACAACTGGGGTTAGAGCGAAAACGTACAGGAGGATAGTTCTCCAGGAACATGGTTGGAGTGCCTTGGTCTAGCTAGATGAACCACTTAAAGAATCACATTGAGACAACCCTGGGTGGATTCACTCACTTCTTAGGGTACAGAGGGATGAAGATGTCATCATCCACAGAACTCCTCAATCTACCAATCACTGCTTCAACAAACGCCTGGCAGGGGACAGGACCGAATGAAAACACAGGACAGGGACGGACAGAGGGAACGAGACTTATTTACATTCTGACACACTCACAGGAAGTAGGTTAGGTTTCTCTCCAATTCTGTGACTACAGCCAGTCAACTTTCTGGTTGGCATTCTTTGTGACTAGAACCTTGACTAGGGCAGTGGTTCCCAAAGCAAAGCTGTCATCAAGACAAAGGGTGGCTACTTTGAAGAGTTTCAAATATATTTTGATTTGTTTAACACTTATTTGATTACTACATGATTCCATATGTGTTATTTCATTAGTTTTGATGTCTTCACTATAATTCTACAATGTAGACAATAGTAAAAATAAAGAAAAACCCTTGAATGAGTAAGTGTGTCCAAACTTGACTGGTACTGTATATATACAGTGCCTTCAGAAAGTATTCAGACCCCTTGACTTTCCACATTTTGTTACGTCACAGCCTTCTCTAAAATGGATTAAAAAAATAAAATAAATCCTCAATCTACACACAATACCCCATAACGACAAAGTGAAAACAGGTTAAGAAATGTTTGCAAATTTATAACAAATTCAAAACAGAAATACCTTATATACATAAGTATTCAGACCCTTTGCGATGAGACTCGAAATTGAGCTCAGGTGCATCCTGTTTCCATTGATCATCCATGAGATTTTTCTACAACTTGATTGGAGTCCACCTGTGGTAAATTCAATTGATTGGACATGATTTGGAAAGGCACACACCTGTCTATATAAGGTCTCACAGTTGACAGTGCATATCAGAACAAAAACCAAGCCACGAGGACGAAGAAATTGTCTGTAGAGCTCCGAGACAGGATTGTGTCGAGGCACAGATCTGGGGCAGGGTACCAAAAAATGTCTGCAGCATTGAAGGTCCCCAAGAAAACAGTGGCCTCCATCATTCTGGAAGAAAGGAAGAAGTTTGGAACCACCAATTCTCTTCCTAGAGCTGGCTGCCCGGCCAATCGGGGGAGAAGGGCCTTGGTCAGGGAGGTGACCAAGAACCCGATGGTTACTCTGACAGAGCTCCAGAGTTCCTTTATGGAGATGGGAGAACCTTCCAGAAGAACAACCATCTCTGCAGCACTCTATCAATCAGGCTTTTATGGTAGAGTGGCCAGACGGAAGCCACTCCTCAGTAAAAGGCACATGACAGCCCACTTGGAGTTTGCCAAAAGGCACCTAAAGAACTCTCAGACCATGAGAAACAATATTCTCTGGTCTGATGAAACCAAGACTGAACTCTTTGGCCTGAATTCCAAGCGTCACATCTGGATGAAACCTGGCACCATCCCGACGGTGAAGCATGGTGGTGGCAGCATCATGCTTTGGGGATGTTTTACAGCGGCAGGGACTGGGAGAAGTCAGGATTGATGCAAAGATGAACGAAGCAAAGTACAGAGAGATCCTTTATGGAAACTTGCTCCAGAGCGCTCAGGACCTTAGACTGGGGTGACGGTTCACCATCAAGCAGGACAACGACCCTAAGTACACAGCCAAGACAACACAGGAGTGGCTTCAGGACAAGTCTCTGAATGTCCTTGGAGTGGCCCAGCCAGAGCCCGGACTTGAACCCAATCGAAACATCTCTGGAGAGACCTGAAAATAGCTGTGCAGCAACGCTTCCCATCCAACATGACAGAGCTTGCTTTGTCATTATGTTGTATTGTGTGTAGATTGATGAGGGGGAAAAAATAATTTTATCCATTTTAGATTAAGGCTGTAACGTAACAAAATGTAGAAAAAGTCAAGGGGTCTCAATACTTCCTGAATTCACTGTATTAGTATTTTTGTTTTTTAAAGGTACACTTTATAAACTGTTTGAAATGCAGGTTAGCGTTTTTCGTCATGAATGTTGTTCTGGAGGCAGCTCTGCAGTGGTCACTAGCTGGCACAGACACAATGTCATAAAATCTGATTATAAACTTTACCTTAACCACACTGCTAACCCTAAAACCTAACCTTAAATTATGACATTTAATATATATTTTTTTTTTTTACAATATAGCCAATTCTGCAGCTGGCCTATATAAGACAAAGTTGCTCAGTTCTGCCTCCAGGACAAGATTCATGACAATAAAACGTCAACCTGCATTGGAAACAGAGGGGGAGACGGACTGTCTCCAGTGGGGAGTTGCATATGTGACTGGCTGGGAGTGTTGTTGCTAGACCCGGGCTCTGCACTGTAGATGCAATATTAACTGTTACCTTGACCGGTTTGCTCTGCTCTCCCTCAAACAGAGCGTAGTCATCCTGCAGTCTGCGACACAGCTCAGACAGACACAGAGACTGACGGCTGGACAGAGGGTCCCACACCAACTCCACAAAACCTGAAAGGAGGGATGCAGATTAAAGTGAGACAATCCTCTGTAAAATCACAGGTCCAGTCATGACAACATTGATAAAGGGAGTGAGTTACACATTAGTATTGAGTTAAGTATACACACAAACAGGGTTTTCACTTCTACTATTGTCTACATTGTAGAACAATAGTGAAGACATCAAAATGATGAAATAACACATATGGAATCATGTATTTTGAGGCTGATTCCCTGACCTGTCAATGTTTTTAAATTTGCTGTTTTTGATTTTGTTATACTCTAGTGAATTCAATGGTTTTTACTAGATTACATGTAGTTTTTCATGTTGTCTGTCTGTAATTTTTGTAATGACTTGGTGCTGCCTATCTTGGCCAGGACGCTCTTGAAAAAGAGATTTTAAATCTCAATGAGTCCTTCCTGGTTAAATAAAGGTTAAATAAAAAAAAAATGTAGTAAACAAATCAAAATATATTTTACATTCTTCAAAGAAGCCACGCTTCAACGAGTGGAGAGTGAAGGAAAAGCAGACAAGTGCTCAGCATATGTGGGAACTCCTTCAAGACTGTTGGAAAAGCATTCCAGATGAAGCTGGTTGAAAGAGTGTGCAAAGCTGTCATCAAGGCAAAGGGTGGCTCCTTTGAAGAATGTATTTTTAAAAAAAAAATATATATATATATATATAAAAAATACATATTTGTATTTATTTCCTTAACACTTTTGGTTATTACATGATTCCATGTATTATTTCATAGTTTTGATGTCTTCACTGTTATTTTACAATGTAAAATAAAGAAACACTTAATATTAGTGTCCAAACTTTTGACTGGTACTCTATGTGTGTATGGTGACCTTGTATTTTGGGCAGGAGAGTCTTCTCTATGATAGCAGGCAGTGTTTTCCTGTCAGTGTGATCTGCCTCCTGGTAACCCAGTCCGTGACAGAACGTCTCTACAGCAGAGAACCACGGCAGAGCCTCAAAGTCCTCTCCTGCAGCCTGATACACACAGAGAATTATTATGACAACAAATACAGAGGTACGTCAAAATAAACACAAAGAATGAACTGTGTGACGTCCAGTACGGATTTTGTACAGAGTGTGTGTGTGTGTACCGTACCTGTAGGGGGTTCCAGCCTAAAAGTTGGTGTCTGATGAGTGGGTTGAGTAGTTTGGGCAGACAGAGGCTGATGTAGGCTGAGTGGTAGGACTCGGAGAAGGCTACTCTCCACTCGTTGAAGCGAGACAGAACCTTCTTCACCTCCCAGAAGTCCTCCTGCACGTCACAGAACACATCCTGGGACCTGCTCAGGATCTCCGCTGAATTAGACAGGAGGGATAAAGAGATGGGAGAGTGGAAACGCTGTTATTCTACGGTTTAGAGAGCAGCACTAAACTCTAAGGAATGGGATGGCAAATCTTTAGATAGATAGATAGATATATTTTGAATATTGCAGAAAACCTTTATTGCAGACACCCATTTGGGAATTAAATACTAGGCTGAAATTAAGGTGTCACCAACACACGTTTGGTAAGTGGAAGACATATGTCCTCGCCCAAGACAGCTACACCTCTCACCTCTCTCCCTCTGCAGTTCTGCCTCTTCCTCAGGGGAAGGTTCGCTGTCGGCCGTCAGGCTACCATAGTCTTCCTCACCTGGCTCTCCTGACTCACTGGATGATCAGATCAAACAGTAGGTGTAAATGACCGCGTAACATTGTGACGCAGTGGTGTAAATGACCGCGTAACATTGTGACGCAGTGGTGGAAATGGCCGCGTAACATTGTGACGCAGTGGTGGAAATGACCTCGTAACATTGTGACGCAGTGGTGGAAATGACCTCGTAACATTGTGACGCAGTGGTGGAAATGGCCGCGTAACATTGTGACGCAGTGGTGGAAATGACCTCGTAACATTGTGACGCAGTGGTGGAAATGACCTCGTAACATTGTGACGCAGTGGTGGAAATGACCTCGTAACATTGTGACGCAGTGGTGGAAATGACCTCATAACATTGTGACGCAGTGGTGGAAATGACCTCATAACATTGTGACGCAGTGGTGGAAATGACCTCATAACATTGTGACGCAGTGGTGGAAATGACCTCGTAACATTGTGACGCAGTGGTGGAAATGACCTCGTAACATTGGGACGCAGTGGTGGAAATGACCTCATAACATTGTGACGCAGTGGTGGAAATGACCTCGTAACATTGTGACGCAGTGGTGGAAATGACCTCATAACATTGTGACGCAGTGGTGGAAATGACCTCGTAACATTGTGACGCAGTGGTGGAAATGACCTCGTAACATTGTGACGCAGTGGTGGAAATGACCTCGTAACATTGTGACGCAGTGGTGGAAATGACCTCGTAACATTGTGACGCAGTGGTGGAAATGACCTCATAACATTGTGACGCAGTGGTGGAAATGACCTCGTAACATTGTGACGCAGTGATGGAAATGACCTCGTAACATTGTGACGCAGTGGTGGAAATGGCCGCGTAACATTGTGACGCAGTGGTGGAAATGACCTCATAACATTGTGACGCAGTGGTGGAAATGACCTCATAACATTGTGACGCAGTGGTGGAAATGACCTCATAACATTGTGACGCAGTAGTGGAAATGACCTCGTAACATTGTGACGCAGTGATGGAAATGACCTCATAACATTGTGACGCAGTGGTGGAAATGGCCGCGTAACATTGTGACGCAGTGGTGGAAATGACCTCGTAACATTGTGACGCAGTGGTGGAAATGGCCGCGTAACATTGTGACGCAGTGGTGGAAATGACCTCATAACATTGTGACGCAGTGGTGGAAATGACCTCGTAACATTGTGACGCAGTGGTGGAAATGACCTCGTAACATTGTGACGCAGTGGTGGAAATGACCTCGTAACATTGTGACGCAGTGGTGTAAATGACCTCATAACATTGTGACGCAGTGATGGAAATGACCTCGTAACATTGTGACGCAGTGATGGAAATGACCTCGTAACATTGGGACGCAGTGGTGGAAATGACCTCGTAACATTGTGACGCAGTGGTGGAAATGGCCGCGTAACATTGTGACGCAGTGGTGGAAATGACCTCGTAACATTGTGACGCAGTGGTGGAAATGACCTCGTAACATTGTGACGCAGTGGTGTAAATGACCTCATAACATTGTGACGCAGTGGTGGAAATGACCTCGTAACATTGTGACGCAGTGGTGGAAATGACCTCGTAACATTGTGACGCAGTGATGGAAATGACCTCGTAACATTGTGACCTCATAACATCGTGACGCAGTGGTGGAAATGACCTCATAACATTGTGACTGGTGAATACAGCAGCTAAAGCGATGTGTAAGTACTAAACGGAGTATCCTCACTCACCTCTTATTTGTTTTTTCATTCCCGCTTTCCCCGGAGTCTCCTTCACTTTGTGGATCAGTGGCATCTAGAGTGAGAGAGAGAGATAATACGTCTAGAAAATTCACCCAACTACAGCTAATCAGAAAAAATAAGCCAATCAAGAGAGTGTGAGGAGGAGTACTATGGTTAACATTCTGCCTTTTCACTGACTAGGACCACACAATCATAGTACACAAACAGACACTCACAGCTGAGCTGCTGTAGGCTAGATGACTCCTGCCGTATGGCCTCTCGTCTCCGTGACAACAGTACCTCCGCCTGGTCAGACAGAAGAGTGTGCATGTCCACTTCCACACTGTTGATCTCTACCACCTAGAGATGACCAATTAATCAGTCAATCACTTATTATCACCCCTCCTTAACATTGTCTCAATCACAAACCTTCACATTATATCTCACAGTGCTTCTGTTTGTCATTTTAAAGACCAGATCATGCCAACAGACACTTCCTGTTACCCAGAATCCCTCTGTTCTCTGACCTTCTCTCTGAGACATTCCACCAGGTTCTGAATGTAGGCGTTGGTGGCCCGGTAGAACTGAAGCTGTCGGTCGGAGGAACAGCTCTCCAGGTTCTCCAGAGAGGTTCTAGAGCTGTCCATGTCCACCTCCATCCTCCTCAGGTCTGCCTCATGAGCCCTGTGGACCTCCCGTAGATCACACAGTCTGGAGACGGGGAGGAGAGGAAGAAGGAGAGGTATGGTGGGAGGATGAAGGGGAGAGAGGAGAGAAATGGAGAAAAGGTGGAGCTTTGATTTACTAGACAAACATTATTTTGCAGCTAGAGTACATGAGGTACATTGTATTGAGAGGGCAATGGAAGGATGAATGAACTGACTTCCCAGTGATCCTCTTCTTCACCACGCTGAGGCTGATGAGGGGCAGACACTCTGGGATGTTGACTCTCTGTTTCCGTCTACTACTACTGCTCCTCACAGAGCCACTGCCCTCACTGCCTGATGGACTCTAGGGGGACAGACAGAGTTAGGCGGTGGAATGAAACTGAAAGTGTGTGTGTGGGTAGGTGAGAGAGGGGTGAGTATATTACCTGTTCCCTAGGGTGTCTCTTGACTCCCTTTCCAATCTGTTGCTCCTCCCAGAGGTTGTTGTCCTCGCTCTCCTGGTCGTCAGACTGACTAGCACCACTACCTCCTGTACCAACACCGGCAGGGATGGAGCGACAGAGCCATACACAGAAATACAGAGAGAAAGACAGACTGTCACTACCTCAAAAATCAACACAACAAGGACTAAAAACAAAGAGAACACATTTCAGCACTCAGTCAAAGGAGGTGTGATAAATTCATCTACAACTCACTACACTGTCTCAAAGCCATAGATACATCATTATGGGGTTTGATTATAAAACTGCCTGTTTATTATTTATTACTAAAATGAATAAAAAAATAAACTGTTGACCAAGACAACAAAACAATAGATCTTCCATTCTCTCAACTCCCTCCTCACCCATCTTCTCTGCTATCCTCTCCCTGATGGTTTTGGACCGCGGGGCAAACTCAATCCTGCGTTCATGGTCGTCTGGCTCATCATCATCATCATAATCTTCGTCAGTGCGTTCCTCCAGGTCCTGGTCTGGGGTCCGGGGGGAACACTCCCCGTCTCTCCCCAGGGAGATATAGTCTTTCTGGGCTCTGGCCGCCTGACGCTGCCTTCTGGCCGCCTGGATCCTTCTTGCATCTGGGATCACCACTACACACACACACACACACACGCACACACGCACACACACACACACACACACACAGTCTCTTCAGAATGCTGCCTATCTGCCTGTCTCTGTGTAGACCAGGGGTGGATTATCTTACCCTGCAAGGGTCCGTTGTAGCTACAGGCTGGTTAAGACAAACTCACTCTTCAGAGTTCTTTGATTTAGTCCATGTCCTGAAACTAACTTTTGCATCTACCAGCCAGTGTGGCTGACTGATTTTTAAAAAACCTACTAGCCATTCAGAATTTTCACCAGCATTTGGCTGATTGCTGGTGCACATTTTTGGCATTGGATAAATTATAGCCTTTTCTTTGGAGCCCAAGCTATCTGTGAGACTGACCTGGTTTCTGTTTCTGAGTGGAGGACTTGGAGGATGTGGAGGACATGGAGGAGGCAGAGCTGGATGTGGTTGACTTGGCGTCTCCCTCTCCGTCACTCTCTGATGACAGTTCTTCTCCGGACACATTGCTACCGGACCTCTCTTTCCGGGACACAACCACAGTCACATCTTTCCTGGCTGGGGTCAAAACAGACATGGTTAGACTGATCAATCATCTAGCCTTAACTGTGGTGTGTTTTTACAGCATTAAAATGGCAACGTTGTGCTCACCAGTAGGCCGGGAGGTCTTTTCAGGGGAAGCCTCCTTTCTCCTGGCTTGGAAGACCACAGCTTTATCTGACGATTTCTTTAGTTTGAACTCAGATCCTTCAAAATGGGAAGAGATAGAAAAACTGTTAATAACACAACTGATTGTCTCTCTAAATCAAGACATTGGGTTCACCATACATCTGAAATGGCTTCCTATCCTTGTCAAACAAGTTATTGAAACCTTGGGTGAATCTAAATTGTATTTCCTTGATTCTTCATGCCCTCCCCTCTGATCTTCTCTTCCAATGTGTTTTGAGAAGGGGGCAAGAAGCGACAATGCATGGAATCAAGGAAATACAATAGAGATTCACCCCTCTCCTCCACCTGAACTAGAGAACTAGCCAGGTGAAGGATAGAAAATTCATATATAGGAAATGCAATTAATGTCCCATATTGCTGCCGCCACCAGTCCTGTGTTTTCACTTTTCAGACAGTACAAATTAAGGACACAAGGAGGGGAAGCCACTTTACAGATACTCTTACACAACACCCACCTTACCGTCAGTTAGTGACGTTTGAAATACGTCTGTGGACTGTGAGTTTACGTAACAAAACAGGTCAAACGCTTACCTTCTTTCTCATTAGAGAAGCTGAGCACGTTTCCTTTCTTCTTCCGTCCATCCTTTTCCTCTTTACTGTTAGGCGGTCTAGTGCCAACGAACAGCCCACTAGTACCATATTCTACCGCGTCTTCAGCACCACTCGAGTCCGACTTGGGTGACATCGCCTCCCGCTTGGAACTGCATGAGATCCCCCGATTCTGCGGCAACTTGGCGGGCTTTATGCTAGAAGCGGTAGCTTGTGTTTTACTTCCATCATCCTCTCCGCTCTTGTGTTCATCTTCATCGCTCGATTTTCCTTTCCTTTGCCTGAAGTTTCTTCGCGGTTTCTTGTTGAACATTTTCAAGACAAGGTGATCGCCATGTAAATAAATCGCAATACGGTAAGTCGGAAATACATTTGAGAAGAAGTAAATGTGTCGGCAATCCTCTCGAAATGCATTTTGGGTCATGTAGTTAGTCAGTGTCGAGGACTCGGGGGTGGGGTGCGTTCACGGTCACAATAACGACGTTTTAATTATATCAATATTTTACCAATCTCTGAAATTATAGTATTATGTGATAGTTACAGTATTATGTGATTAATAGATTAAAAACACTATGGAAGTCTGAAAAACAGTAAGAGTATTTTCTTATTATTGTTTCCTAGTCCTCCTTTTTAGCTGATCCAACAAGAGGAATACCCATAGACTTAGATAGACATCGCATCATTGTATCTGATCCATCATGGCATTTGCGAGAGCATGGGCAGCGCCATTGAGGCCATCTCCATTTTGAAGTAGGCCTAGTCAATTTTCTTATTCTACTACTTCTATGTATTGGCAAACAAACTGAAAGGGTGCATACTTCCACCTAGAGTGTGTTGTTTCAGCATGTATAAAGCCAAGGTTGGCGATTTACTGCCACCTACAGATATGGAATGTTTGCTCACAAGAAGTTAAACATTATTATAATAGTTTTTTTTTTTTTTAAATCTAAAGGCACAACCTCAACTTGAGCCAATGTCTTAAGTAGTTGAACATGTTATTACTCCAACCTCATGAAAGTGACAAACTCACACATTTACATCTTTGTCAAAAACAACTTTATATCGAAGGCGTTCCTTTGATTTGACGGCCTGCACAGTTCCTTCGCCAGACGACCTTTCAAATCAAATCAAATCCAAATTATGTGTTTCTGCACGAGCTAGCCAACGTCGCCATGACACCACCTTAAAGCGTGATCAGGGATTTCAATGAGAGAATAAGTTTCTGCCTATCTTCATACTGTACTGTCTTTGACTGATCCCTCCTGATGACCCAGATGGAATCATGTGATCCTTCCTTAAACCATAGGAAGTCCCACCCAGTTGACTACTTCAAAATGGTGAAAGTCCTCCATGGCGCAGCCCATGCTAAAACAGGTTTCCGGGCACTACAGTCCTCTATCTATCTCTATGGGAATTATTTGGAAATATTCTGTCCTCTGAAGAGTTAGCAAAGTCACGAAAACGATGCAGGAGCTTCAAAGGGGCAAAAGGCAGTGTGTTGTTATGGTTGGCCAGATTGCAAGCAATAATTACAAGAAACTGTCGTGGTGAATTGTGTATGTTCGTTTGATCTTGTTCTTAATACCGTGTCTTGTTTGGAGGTGTTTTGTATGATGTCATGTCTATGCTAATCAGTAGCGGTTCGGGGGTAAAATCACTGAGGAAGCCAAACATTGGGTTGTTATTTTACCTGAAAAGCACAAGGTTCTCTACTCCGAGAATTAATCCACAGATAAAAGTGTAAACCAAGTTTGTTTCTAGTAATCTCTCCTATTTAGGCTTCTTCTTCTTTGGATTTTATATGGTGGTTAACAACCAACTTTACTAGGAGCATTGCCACCACCACCGACTGGAGTGTGAACCTCAGTTTATCTTTCAATCACCCATGTGGGTAAATGCTCCTAAAAACCAATGAGGAGATGGGAGAGATGGGACTTGCACCGCGTCAAGCATAACGAAGAGAACAAAGTTCTATTTGAACAGAATTTAACGGAATTTGAAGTATGCTCCCTTTAATTCTCCCTCCCCTCCCGGAGGACCTGAGCCCTACGTTCATGCCTCAGGACTACCTGGCCTGGTGACTCCTGGCTGTCCCCAGTCCACCTGGTCGTGCTGCTGCTCCAGTTTCAATTGTTCTGCCTACGGCTAGGGAACCCTGACCTGTTCACCAGATGTGCTACCTTGTCCCGGACCTGCTGTTTTCAACTCTCTCTCTCAACCGCACCTGCTGTCTCGAACTCTGAATGCTCAGCTATGAAAAGCCAACTGACATTTTCTCCTGAGGTACTGACCTGTTGCACCCTCTACAACCACTGTGAATATTATTTAACCCTGATGGTCCACCTTTCCAGAAACAACTCTCTCACCGTTGCCGCTTGCTATAGACCACCTTCTGTCCACAGCTGTGCCCTGGATACCATATGTGAATTGATTGCCCCCCATCTATCTTCAGAGCTTGTACTGTTAGGTGACCTAAACTGGGACATGCCTAACACCCCGGCCGTCTTACAATCTAAGCTACATGCCCTCAATCTCACACAAATTATCAATGAACCTACCAGGTACAACCCCAAATCTGTAAACACGGGCACCCTCATAGATATCATCCTAACCAACCTGCCCTCCAAATACACCTCTGCTGTCTTCAATCAGGATCTCAGCGATCACTGCCTCATTGCCTGCGTCCGTAATGGGTCTGCGGTCAAAGTGACCACCCCTCATCACTGTCAAACGCTCCCTAAAACACTTCAGCGAGCAGGCCTTTCTAATCGACCTGACCCAGGTATCCTGGAAGGATATTGACCTCAGTCCGTCAGTAGAGGATGCCTGGTTGTTCTTTAAAAGTGCTTTCCTCACCATCTTAAATAAGCATGCCCCATTCAAAAAAATGTAGAACCAGGAACAGATATAGCCCTTGGTTCATTCCAGACCTGACTGCCCTTGACCAGCACAAAAACATCCTGTGGCGTACTGCATTAGCATCGAGTAGCCCCCGCGATATGCAACTTTTCAGGGAAGTTAGGAACCAATATACACAGGCAGTTAGGAAAGCAAAGGCTATCTTTTTCAAACAGAAATTTGCATCCTGTAGCACAAACTCCAAAAACTTCTGGGACACTGTAAAGTCCATGGAGAATAAGAGCACCTCCTTCCAGCTGCCCACTGCACTGAGGCTAGGAAACACTGTCACCACCGATAAACCCACGATAATTGAGAATTTCAATAAGCATTTTTCTACGGCTGGCCATGCTTTCCACCTGGCTACCCCTACCCCGGTCAACAGCCCTGCACCCTCCACAGCAACTTGCCCAAGCCTCCCCCATTTCTCCTTCACCCAAATCCAGAAAGCTGATGTGCTGAAAGAGCTGCAAAAATCTGGACCCATACAAATCAGCCGGGCTAGACAATCTGGATAATTTTCTAAAATTATCCGCCGTAATTGTTGCAACCCCTATTACTAGCCTGTTTAACCTCTCTTTCGTATCGTCTGAGATCCCCAAAGATTGGAAAGCTGCCGCGGTCATCCCCCTCTTCAAAGGGGGAGACACTCTAGACCCAAACTGTTACAGACCTATATCTATCCTACCCTGCCTTTCTAAGGTCTTCGAAAGCCAAGCTAACAAACAGATCACCGACCATTTCGAATCCCACCGTACCTTCTCTGCTATGGAATCTGGTTTCAGAGCTGGTCATGGGTGCACCTCAGCCAAGCTCAAGGTCCTAAATGATATCATAACTGCTGTCATGACGTGGCCCTTTCTTGGTATAGAGTGTGGCATCCCCCTCTCTCTCCCTCCTACACCCAGGTTCTGTTATCTCAGGTCATAAATTCCTGGAGGAGAAACCGTCCTCCTGGCCATGCAGTATAGAGAGAGAGAGTTCCACAATAGAACAAAGGAACTTCTTCTAAATCACAGAACTTGAGAACTGAACAATGTCCATGTTTTGAAGAATGTGTAAACGGTCGGTGGAAAAGCCAGCTACGACCCGGTCCGTTTTGATTCATGTTTGTGACCGCATGAAAGACAATACAGCCACATTACCATAACTCTGTTTATACAGGTGCCCCCGTTATGAGGTTTGCGTCTAATTATTGTATAAAATGAATGAGTAAAGATGAAACTATTTGTGAAATGATGTAATGATGTTAATGTGAGAGAATTGTATTCCCTTTAAAGTTCAACTAAGTCATTGTCCCGCCCCCATGAGCACAGACATGATCTGGCTCATGGGACAGCCCTTTTCTACTGTTAGGAATAAAAACCCCACCTGAAGAAATCCTCTTCAGACCTTGCGTACCTCAGTCACGGTTTGAGAAGAGACCATAAAAACCTCAGTATAAGCTAAGGTTGTAATGGTTTTTGAATTCCTAACCATACCACGTGGAGTATTGGCTACACGGCGGGAAATGGTTAAACTCTGAGACTATCAATCCTGACAGAATAAGAGCAAATCTTAGATACTAATTACTAGTCTGCAGCTAGACATTATGTCAACCTGAAATGCGAAGACCGACATCCGCCGAAACATCTATTCTATAGAACATTTCTGAATGTTACTCTGATGTATCCATTCTAACCACGAAAGACTCCAGGGAAGCAGAGAGACGCTTAGATGAACTTTCCAACAGAAAGACGGACGATTCCAACAGAGATCACGACGACACACTGAGCGTAAATATATATGGATTGCAATTATTCCCGAATGAGTGAGCGTTCATGTGCAAAGTATTAGCATTTCAATTAATATAATTATCAACTGTGTTGTGACTCTTGTCTTTCCCACCCTTCTCAGTCCACACCCACTTCCCTTTGTCCACCAAACCATCATATCGGCTTAGCCCACTAGGGAACCTCCCCTATCATTTCCTTGTAACCATATCTACTGTTTGTTTATGCATTTCTGTGATTATTTAATTAGTTAGTAAATAAATGATTAATATAATTCATGTATGGATGATTCATTGTAAAGGCTGGGTTCGTGCAGATAACCAACAATTTACGACGTTTGGAATGAGACTAACGTGAGGTAAAGTTTTTTTCTTCTTTGGAAACTGTGTTAACTAACCTCCAGACGAGCTTCAATGCCATACAACTCTCTAGGTTTCTTCCTAGATTCCTGCCTTTCTAGGGATTTTTTTCTAGCCATGTTGTTCCTACATCTGCATTGCTTGCTGTTTGGGATTTTAGGCTGGGTTTCTGTATAGCACTTTGACATCTGCTGATGTAAAAAGGGCTTTATAAATACATTTGATTGATTGATTATCACAAAACCAGATAGCAACTCCTGTCCGGTGAAGTCCACGATGCATTTTGCATGTAACAGACGTGACCTACAGCATGGTCAAGCAAGTTAGTTTCCAACATTTTCGGACTACTAAACAACTATTGATTTAGAACCACAGACAGATATTGCAAGTCAGGAGCCGCTCCACTATTCCAGCACCATTTAAACATCATCAAATCACCTCTGCTTAGTCTAATACAGTGACAACTAAAAGATACCAAAAACAATTTAGTCCAATCAACATAAGCTAAATATGATATGGCTGTCCATGGTTCTGATTTCTGTTTGCTCGTGTGCGAGTGATCGTTTGAGCAAGTAGAAAAAAACATGACTCACCCTACTTGTAGAGAAATGCCAATGCCATCCTCTCTTTCATGTTGAGGAAACGGTCTATCATACAGTACACGCTTTTATTTTTTGTTGTCCTGGGCTACCAGGCTAAAATGCTTGCTCGCTAGCCTAACTTCCATTCATGGGCAACGTTTGCTAGTTAACATTAGCCTTCTACGTCTGGCTACATATTAAACTTCCATCCTCACAGACCAGGGGCGCAACACTGTCTGAATTAATGGTTGAATCAGAATCACCATTATAATAATTGGCCAGTACTGAAAATTAAGTAAAACCACAAGTCCAAATCCCTAACTCCATCCATTGCTAATTTAGGAAATGGACAATTGTAGCTAGCTAGCTAGCCACCGGAGGACAACAACACAATGAGACGCAACAATTCAAGTTGTTTCTGTTAATGATGTATGCTCTCAAAGCAATTTGACAAGAGATACGCCAAATCAAAGCTGGCTGCCCTTGACACTTTTTTTTCCTTCACGGCAGGACCATTCACAGTTGAGCTCGCTCAGTTTAGTTCAACGCTGATTGGCAAATTTTTTAATACTTTTTTTGTCAAGGGTGTCCAAATTCTCGCTGGCTTCCCTTGTGTTCAATGCTACGGGCGGCAACAATGTCATACTCGTTTGGACCAGACAGTATCAGATAGATGGCCTACACGTAGAGAGACAGAGGGACGCTGTTTTACTCGCCGTGATGCTTTCTCCTGTGAGATACGTTCTGCCTCTTGTGAATTGAAGGAAAATTATGAAACAAAAAGACACGAAAGATAAATAATGTAATGTTTGTTTTGGGGGTGGGGGGCCTGGCTTCCCTTGGCGTCCATGAATAAACACAACTGATGATAATAGGGCAAAATATTTGCTAGCTAGCTAATCAACAACTGTAAAGATGTATTTGAGAATCAAGTGCTCATTATGCAACTTTGTTTTCAATAAACGTTGGGGATGAAATATAGTTTACCCCATAGTTGCGCACCAGTCGGATTTGTTGCTAAACAACCAACCCGTCCATAGAGGGAAGTTGGAAGGCTACCGCATCAATTCTTTTGACAACAGCTGAGTGGCTTCTCCACCAGACCGACTCTGGTCTTCCAACATGGCGCCTGGTGCAGTTGCTAGGTGATTGTGATGCAACTGCAAGGCCTCTTTAGGCAGTAGAATTTAAAATGTATCAAACAACTGATGGGGCAACTTCCAGGGGGGGGCTGAGCCATGTGGCTGGGTGTGTGTGGCTGGCTTGGGAAGTCAGGATGTCTGTAGGCATAAATCTTGGATCAGTTTACCCTCTGGCAGTACAACCACAGATATCCTATTAAATTACTATGCCATGTTTCCTAATTACACAAAATGTAATTGAATTGTCTGTGGTGTACAAATAGACTGTCCCAGTCTATCTAACCTTCTGTCACAGTTTACCAAACGTGAACTGAAAATATGGTTTTAGCTCAGTGTACACAAATGGGTGTGTTATGCTTCCTCTGAATATTATGTCAACATTTGTCCTTTTTGTGTGATTAGGAAACGTCTTGAGGATTTCAGAAAAAGTCGGGAAAAGTCAGAGCTCTACAGAGATGCCAGAGTTTCCAACTTGGAATTCTGAGTTGGATGACCATTCAAAACGATTTTTCCCCAGTCGGAACTAGCTTTATTTCTTCTGAGTTCCTAGTTGTCTTGAACTCACTAAAGTCAGAAGTTGGAGATTTCAGAGTTCCCAGTTCTTTTGAACACAGCATTATAGCAATCAGATGCCCAACGGAGCAGTTGATGATGTGGCACCCAACCATTAGTTGATGCATGCAACCCGTCTTAGGACGGGTATACGACCAATAACTGACCGCAAAACTGACCTTAGATCAGGGGTGGAAGGATGTGACACGTCCGAAGATGGATGACGAGGAGGAGACCTGGCTGACGACTGTGGCACATTTTGCGGGCATGGCCAGGCCAGCGATAGCCAGACTATGAAATTGGGTTAAGGAACAGAAGGTGGGTATGTTCTGCAAACAATACAGTGGATGAAGGTGAGGCATGAGTGTGGTGAACTGATAGACGTGGTTATGGACAGCGAGGAAGAAGAAGGAGCCCAGTGCAGGACGGAAGATGTGTTGAGGAAGAATGGCACCAAGTACTACAAACCATACTCTGCTGTCTCTGATGGCTCAGAAATGGAACCTGACGAGAGTGAGGATGAATTACCTGTGGTGGCAGGTGTGGTGGAGACCTCCCGATGGTCATGCAGAATGATTCTGCCCCAGTTGGAGTGACATTTTTGGAGAATGTGGATCCCTGCCTTTTGGCTGACCCACATTTAGTGTCAGGCTGGGTGGAAAATAAATTGGTTACAGTTAAATCAGTGATGTGATAATTTTCCATGTTTCTTCCACCCAGATGGAGCAGGTGCTTCGCATCACACGTCTTGAGTCAAGATCTGTGACTTGCTTTGTTCTCCGGAGCAGGGCACCTTTAAAAGGAGTGATTATTGGGGTGGCGTTAAGTGTGGAGGTGGTGCAACTGAAATAAAGGATTGCCTGTGTCTGTGACGCCCATTGTTTGGTGTGACGCAGACCCGGTGGCGAGCGTGTTGAAACTGAGAAGACACAGTCTGTCCTTTTGAGTTTTGAAGTGGAGTCTTTAACTGGCAATGTCATGTTAGTATATGTCAGTTATCCCTTGAGAGCTTTTGTGCCGAACCCACTAAGGTGTTTTAGATGCCAAGCTTATGGTCATGATGCAACAGTGTATAGGATGGAGATTCCAAGATGTGAGAATTGTGCAGGAGGGCATGGGACAAACAAATGTGTCGTATCGTGGGGATCAGAAGTGTCGTATCGTGGGGATATGTTGCTGGGGATCAGAAGTGTCGTATCGTGGGGATATGTTGCTGGGGATCAGAAGTGTCGTATCGTGGGGATATGTTGCTGGGGATCAGAAGTGTCGTATCGTGGGGATCAGAAGTGTCGTATCGTGGGGATATGTTGCTGGGGATCAGAAGTGTCGTATCGTGGGGATCAGAAGTGTCGTATCGTGGGGATATGTTGCTGGGGATCAGAAGTGTCGTATCGTGGGGATCAGAAGTGTCGTATCGTGGGGATATGTTGCTGGGGATCAGAAGTGTCGTATCGTGGGGATCAGAAGTGTCGTATCGTGGGGATATGTTGCTGGGGATCAGAAGTGTCGTATCGTGGGGATCAGAAGTGTCGTATCGTGGGGATATGTTGCTGGGGATCAGAAGTGTCGTATCGTGGGGATCAGAAGTGTCGTATCGTGGGGATATGTTGCTGGGAATCAGAAGGTCCCGGTGCAATAGAGACAGTTTGAGGTTGTCAGAGTCGAACAGAAGGTGCCGTATGCTGAGTAGAGGATGATAGGTCAGAGGTGAGTAGTAGTCCTAGGCCAATACATAGAGATACAAATTTGTGCTTCAGTAAGGTTGGCTTCTTAGCATTAATTGCCATGGTTATCACCTGTACCGCATAAATCAAATGCAAATAACAGAGAATAGATGTTGTGTTGACAGCTGCAGAGAAGTAGCTGGTTCAAATCCAGGCTACATCACATCTGGCCGTGATTGGGAGTCCCATAGGGCGGCGCACAATTGGCCTAGCTTCGTCCGGGTTGGGCTGGGGTAGGCAGTCATTGCAAATAAGTATTTGATCTTAACTGATTTGCCTAGTTAAATAAAGGTTAAATTAAACATTTTTTTTTAAGTACTTGGGTGTACAAGGTTTTACTGCAGAAGAGCAACAAGGTGTGTTGAACGAAAGAGACCTGTCCTCCCAGGCCACCAGCCTGGAGTAGGAGCAGTAAGGGTCAAAGTTATGCTATATAGGTGTAATTGTTGCTACAATTTTAAATGGTGATTCCTTTAAATGTTTGTATCACCAAATGTAACGTGATCGACCACACACTCCCGCACAGTAGGTGGCGGCATGCACAGACAAATGTTCGAACGTTACGATACCGAAGAAGAAGATTGTCTAATCAGCTGGATAACTCCATGCGCGCTCCCCTCCTCCCAGTCAAACTTCGCCGTGCCCGCGCACCGGCGATCCGCCTATCATCCATGTTGTCTATGTGACCAAGCTGTCAGCAACAGGTCTGGTTTATTAAACTACACATTGCTCTCGGAATTACACCATTCTGCCATTACGAGACGGCTGCATAACGCCAGGGAGACCTTGTCGGGGCTATTTAGATTTTTTTTACTGCGGACAGAAAAGAAGATGAAGTTTATGTTTTTTTTCTCCCCATGGAGAGAGGTAAGCGACCCCAAACTGCCTTTCCCAGCGAGCCCATGTTATTTTTGTTGGGAAGATATTGCTTGCGAAAACATTGAGCTACTGCCCGTCCTTACATTGAGTTGTTGCCCTTATTTAAATAAAATATTGATTGAATGTACTTAGCTACGTAATAATTGTATTATGCCTAACTAGGGATTTTTTTGTTGATGCACTTGAAATATGGATTGTTTTTTAAATCAACACTGATAGTGTGCCTTCCTCACACGAACTTGTTTGAAGTTGGTCGAACTAAAAGATTAGCTAAAATGGCAAAGAAGACGTTGCTATCTAGATAGCCAATAATTAGTCTGTTGTGTTTAAAACCGTATTTCATGCACAAAAACTCCCTTAGATTTCTCAAACCAAACTTGTTGAGCAGGTTGCTAATTTGTCTCTCTTGTTTGAGACAAGTGATCAGAGAATTCCACAGTAGCCAGCTAGGTGTCAGTTTTAGATCTGATAGTAGCAGTACAACATAACACAATGCAAAGTGCTTCTGATACTATCGATACTGTTAGCCTACATTGTAAATAAACTAAGCCGTCCTATCCTCCACTTGAACGGTTGTTTTGTGTCTGATGTTGTCCATGGATCTACATACCCAGGGACGTCACAGCAATTTCAATCATTATCATCTGGTCATTCCAAACAGTATAAAGATCATACTGTATAAAGCATCGTGCCTGTTTACTTTTTGTTTTCTGGCAGCAAACCTTGGTGATGTGATTCTACACAGATGTAACATCCCATCCCCCAGACAGGCTGCTGTTGTTGATAGTGGAGTGGACATGGTATTAGATGTGTTATCTTCTATTAGGCCTGCATTCATTTGGGTAGCGCTGAATGATCCAGACTCACCTGTATATAGCAGGTGGGGAAGGTTGAACTCATGGTTGATTATTTAACACTGTCAAACAGACTGCACTGCACACAACCTGCTTTGTTTTCCATAACTTGAGGACCATCGAATAGGGATCAACAACAGAGCTAGTGAGGAACGGGGATAAACAGAGCTGTGACAGGGGACATGGATACACAGAGCTGTGACAGGGGACATGGATAAACAGAGCTGTGACAGGGGACATGGATAAACAGAGCTGTGACAGGGGACATGGATAAACAGAGCTGTGACAGGGGACATGGATAAACAGAGCTGTGACAGGGGACATGGATACACAGAGCTGTGACAGGGGACATGGATAAACAGAGCTGTGACAGGGGACATGGATACACAGAGCTGTGACAGGGGACGGGGATAAACAGAGCTGTGACAGGGGACATGGATAAACAGAGCTGTGACAGGGGACATGGATAAACAGAGCTGTGACAGGGGACATGGATACACAGAGCTGTGACAGGGGACGGGGATAAACAGAGCTGTGACAGGGGACATGGATACACAGAGCTGTGACAGGGGACATGGATACACAGAGCTGTGACAGGGGACGGGGAGAAACAGAGCTGTGACAGGGGACATGGATAAACAGAGCTGTGACAGGGGACGGGGATAAACATAGCTGTGACAGGGGACATGGATAAACATAGCTGTGACAGGGGACATGGATAAACATAGCTGTGACAGGGGACATGGATACACAGAGCTGTGACAGGGGACATGGATAAACAGAGCTGTGACAGGGGACATGGATACACAGAGCTGTGACAGGGGACGGGGATAAACAGAGCTGTGACAGGGGACATGGATAAACAGAGCTGTGACAGGGGACATGGATACACAGAGCTGTGACAGGGGACATGGATAAACAGAGCTGTGACAGGGGACATGGATAAACAGAGCTGTGACAGGGGACGGGGATAAACAGAGCTGTGACAGGGGACATGGATAAACAGAGCTGTGACAGGGGACATGGATAAACAGAGCTGTGACAGGGGACATGGATACACAGAGCTGTGACAGGGGACGGGGATAAACAGAGCTGTGACAGGGGACATGGATAAACAGAGCTGTGACAGGGGACGGGGATAAACAGAGCTGTGACAGGGGACATGGATAAACAGAGCTGTGACAGGGGACGGGGATAAACAGAGCTGTGACAGGGGACATGGATACACAGAGCTGTGACAGGGGACATGGATACACAGAGCTGGGACATGGATAAACAGAGCTGTGACAGGGGACATGGATACACAGAGCTGTGACAGGGGACATGGATACACAGAGCTGTGACAGGGGACATGGATACACAGAGCTGTGACAGGGGACATGGATACACAGAGCTGTGACAGGGGACATGGATAAACAGAGCTGTGACAGGGGACATGGATACACAGAGCTGTGACAGGGGACATGGATAAACAGAGCTGTGACAGGGGACATGGATACACAGAGCTGTGACAGGGGACATGGATACACAGAGCTGTGACAGGGGACATGGATAAACAGAGCTGTGACAGGGGACATGGATAAACAGAGCTGTGACAGGGGACATGGATACACAGAGCTGTGACAGGGGACATGGATACACAGAGCTGGGACATGGATAAACAGAGCTGTGACAGGGGACATGGATACACAGAGCTGTGACAGGGGACATGGATAAACAGAGCTGTGACAGGGGACATGGATAAACAGAGCTGTGACAGGGGACATGGATACACAGAGCTGTGACAGGGGACATGGATACACAGAGCTGGGACAGGGGACATGGATACACAGAGCTGTGACATGGATAAACAGAGCTGTGACAGGGGACATGGATACACAGAGCTGTGATAGGGGACATGGATACACAGAGCTGTGACAGGGGACGGGGATAAACAGATCTGTGTTAGGGGACGGGGATAAACAGAGCTGTGACAGGGGACATGGATACACAGAGCTGTGACAGGGGACATGGATACACAGAGCTGTGTTAGGGGACGGGGATAAACAGCTGTGTTAGGGGACGGGGATAAACAGATCTGTGTTAGGGGAACGGGGATAAACAGAGCTGTGTTAGGGGACGGGGATAAACAGATCTGTGACAGGGGACATGGATACACAGAGCTGTGTTAGGGGACGGGGATAAATAGAGCTGTGTTAGGGGACGGGGATAAACAGATCTGTGACAGGGGACATGGATACACAGAGCTGTGTTAGGGGATGGGGATAAACAGAGCTGTGTTAGGGGACGGGGATAAACAGATCTGTGACAGGGGACATGGATACACAGAGCTGTGTTAGGGGATGGGGATAAATAGAGCTGTGTTAGGGGACGGGGATAAACAGAGCTGTGTTACGGGACGGGGATAAACAGAGCTGTGTTAGGGGATGGGGATAAACAGATCTGTGACAGGGGACATGGATACACAGAGCTGTGTTAGGGGATGGGGATAAACAGAGCTGTGTTAGGGGACGGGGATAAACAGATCTGTGACAGGGGACATGGATACACAGAGCTGTGTTAGGGGATGGGGATAAATAGAGCTGTGTTAGGGGACGGGGATAAACAGAGCTGTGTTACGGGACGGGGATAAACAGAGCTGTGTTAGGGGACGGGGATAAACAGAGCTGTGTTAGGGGACGGGGATAAATAGAGCTGTGTTAGGGGACGGGGATAAACAGAGCTGTGTTAGGGGACGGGGATAAACAGAGCTGTGTTAGGGGACGGGGATAAATAGAGCTGTGTTAGGGGACGGGGATAAACAGAGCTGTGTTAGGGGACGGGGATAAACAGAGCTGTGTTACGGGACGGGGATAAACAGATCTGTGTTAGGGGACGGGGATAAACAGATCTGTGTTAGGGGACGGGATAAACAGAGCTGTGTTAGGGGACGGGGATAAACAGAGCTGTGTTAGGGGACGGGGATAAACAGAGCTGTGTTAGGGGACGGGGATAAACAGAGCTGTGTTAGGGGACGGGGATAAACAGAGCTGTGTTAGGGGACGGGGATAAACAGAGCTGTGTTAGGGGACGGGGATAAACAGAGCTGTGTTACGGGACGGGGATAAACAGAGCTGTGTTAGGGGACGGGGATAAACAGAGCTGTGTTAGGGGACGGGGATAAACAGAGCTGTGTTAGGGGACGGGGATAAACAGAGCTGTGTTAGGGGACGGGGATAAACAGATCTGTGTTAGGGGACGGGATAAACAGAGCTGTGTTAGGGGACGGGGATAAACAGAGCTGTGTTAGGGGACGGGGATAAATAGAGCTGTGTTAGGGGACGGGGATAAACAGATCTGTGACAGGGGACATGGATACACAGAGCTGTGTTAGGGGACGGGGATAAACAGAGCTGTGTTAGGGGACGGGGATAAACAGATCTGTCTTAGGGGACGGGGATAAACAGATCTGTGTTAGGGGACGGGGATAAACAGAGCTGTGTTAGGGGACGGGGATAAACAGATCTGTGTTAGGGGACGGGGATAAACAGATCTGTGTTAGGGGACGGGGATAAACAGAGCTGTGTTAGGGGACAGTGACAAACAGAGCTGTGTTAGGGGACGGGGATAAACAGAGCTGTGTCGAGACAGGGACATGGATAAACAGAGTTGTGTCAAGGGACGGGACGGGGATAAATAGAGCTGTGTTAGGGGACATGAATAAAAGAGAGCTGTGATATTGAAAATTTCTAAATTTGTCAGTCCAAAATGCCTTTTTAATGACCTGTTACCAAGTCCTTTACGGTTTCTATTCCTTTTAGTTTTCCATGCGGACCAATGCATCGGTGAATTCCTAAAAGCTATCCAAGGATTGTTCCAGAAGGTTGTGTTTTTAGGGAGTAATACTGGTTCTTGTAGAATACATTTCATTTTCTTCCATGTTTTTATAGTGATGTTAACTATGAATTTGTTAATGTTCTTAGCATTATCCTTTGAAAATAGACAGGGATAAATATTCTGGGGATGAGCATGCTCATCTTCAATATGTTCCCATTGTTTCTCTTTAGTGCGTTGAACTATATGTCACAAGTAGAAGCCCTGGAATAGCGAGTTGATACACTTCCAAGTCAGGAAGGTTAAAACCACCCTCAGACTATGGGAGATGTAAAACTTTCCTTTTTATTTTGAATTTTATTGGCCCATATAAAGTCTTATGACCGAGTATAAGTATACTTTTTTTTTAAGGAACATCTTCAGTAGGGTAATTGGTATTACTGAAATTATATACTGTACTGAACTGTAGTCTTCTCTACTTTACTGAACTCTACTGTGCTGTACTTTGATGTTGAAACTTGTGAAACAGACGTCTATGATTGGTTCAGATTTGGTCCTATGTGGACCAACCAAATTTGGTCTTGTTTTGGGGTAGAACTCATTACAATAATAGCCAGTGTGTTGTTTAATACCCAAATATGCAAAGGAGGATATTGTATATTTATATGTTTTTGTGTACCTATTTAGGATACATCACCATGAAGAGAATGACATTCATATCCATCATTATGCATTTCTGTAGTACAGATCCCATGATGAAATACTGTTACCGGGTGTAAATCCACTTCACTTAATGTTAACCTAGTTCAATAACCAAAAGAGATTTTTTTCAAAGTCATTGTGTCATGTCGTAGCTGACACCCCGTTCTTTCTGAAGACATCGGTGAATCTTAATTCGGAGCAGATATTTAAGACTTTTTGGAAAACATGGGGAGACAAAAAAACGAAGAGATTTTACCGAAATTCTCTTACCAAACTTTGCATTTGCACAGTTCTTCCAGTTAACATGGTTTTGTAAAATGTTCTGTGTAAATTTGTTAAAAATAGTCTTTGAGCATAGAGTTGTATGGTTCGTTAAACTTTGAAATCAATGGTTTATGTTTGGAATACATTTTAAGTGATACATCTTGAGTCTCAACGTAATTCCATTACCATGGAATTGCCCATAACCCAAACTATACCAACAGTAGCTAGCCGTTCTCCAGCTCTGGTCTTGACTGTGATCAGGGAGAGATTTTAAGTAGCTTCACACCCATTAATCCAGATTAAGCCTTCATCCAGATAGCCAATCCAGCCTAGATGAGATCAGGTGACCTAATATTCTCTAGATCAAGGTTAAGTTCATCGTTAGAACCATTGAGCTAAATGATTCATTTAGCCTTAAGATGCTTTTGGGAAACCGTGCCCTGATCTCCATCTTGTCTGTGATTGGCTGTGGAGAACCTCATCCTTGTTAGGTCCAGGCAGATATACAGATATTTACAATGTGCCTGGAGAGGTCTTCAATATGTCAAGGACCACATCAATATGCTATAGATGGGTTGCAGTGACGATCGGTGCTGTTTTTAAGATCAGGGAGGATGATTTATTTTTGTTTAAATAGCATTGCCTTATTTCTATTACAGCATATTGGATGACTGTCATTCATATGCCATTTAGAATTTTGAGTAATCGATGTGAAAGACAGTGACACATTCAATACCACCTTGCACACTCTTGCCTGCATCTAGCTGATCTAGGGTGTAATCATTAATCCAACAGTGTCACCTCTTGCCTGCATCTAGCTGATCTAGGGTGTAATCATTAATCCAACAGTGTCACCTCTTGCCTGCATCTAGCTGATCTAGGGTGTAATCATTAGTCCAACAGTATCACCTCTTGCCTGCATCTAGCTGATCTAGGGTGTAATCATTAGTCCAACAGTATCACCTCTTGCCTGCATCTAGCTGATATAGGGTATAATCATTAGTCCAACAGTAACACCTCTTGCCTGCATCTAGCTGATATAGGGTGTTATCATTAGTCCAACAGTGTCACCTCTTGCCTGCATCTAGCTGATATAGGGTATAATCATTAGTCCAACAGTGTCACCTCTTGCCTGCATCTAGCTTATCTAGGGTATAATCATTAGTCCAACAGTTGCAAACGAGAGTTTCTATTGGACAAATTCAGGTATGTTTATCCCCATTTCGTTCCGTTTTTAAGAACCGTTTCTCAACTGAATTGGCGGAACGAATACACCCCTGATCACACGCAAACAGTTCAACAGCATGGTCACTTTGATCCTTGTATATATCATTATTGATTCTTGTATATATCATTATTTATCACAACTATTGACATGCTCTCCTCTCACCTTTTCCCTTCGCTTGTGGACTTCAGTGCACAACACATCAGCGGTCTGTGACCAGGTGAAAAAACCTTTCTATGCCAAACCTTTTTATCATGACTGCTAACTGCTACACACAGCCTACATCATTGTCACCTCATATTCAAAATGATTGAGAACTAACACGTTAGTAAACCTGCTACAATCATGCAATACAGTGTACAGTCAGAAAGCAATTTAGCAGTTACATCGGTGGGCCCCAGTGGCAATAAAGTAATACAACTAAAAGCTTACCTTGACTTGGAAGAGTTACAGTATTGGATAGCCATAGCCAGCTATCTAACATAGCATCCCTCTCTGTTTGAGTAGGCTAAACTAGTGAAAGTGAATAAATACTACCAAATATCTCTCTCTCTCTCCTTGATTTTGGAAGAAATGATTTGGTAAAAACTGTTAAACTATTGTCTTTCTCTCTCTGAGTCAACTACCCACCACATTTTACGCACTGCAGTGCTATCTAGCTGTAGTTTATGCTTTCAGTACTAGATTAATTCTCAGATCCTTTGATTGGGTGGACAACATGTCAGTTCATGCTGCATGATCTCTGATAGGTTGTAGGACGTCCTCCGGACTTTGTCATTATTACTGTGTAAGTCTATGGAAGGTGGTGAGAAGCATGAGCCTCCTAGGTTTTGTATTGAAGTCATTGTACCCAGAGGAGGACAGAAGCTAGCTGTCCTCTGGCCTCAGCATGGTGCTACCCTACAGAGTGCCGCTGAGGCTACTGTAGACCTTCATTGCAAAACAGTGTGATTTAATAAATGATTTGGTGACGTGGATGTATTTAGTATAGTTTTATCTAAAAAGGATAACTTTTAAATGTTTCACAATTTTTATTTTTATGAAATTCACATTAGAGGATGGTCCTCTTCCTTCTCTGAGGAGCCTACACTGACGGGTTGGTTGTTAGCAACAGAACCGATGAGCGTGGTCCTATGGGGCTGAACAGACAGGGTTGGCTTAGACCAGGGATGCACCATATATCGGTAAGCATATCGGAATCGGACGATATTAGCTAAACATGCCAACATCGGCATCGGCCCAGTGTCTAGTTTAATGCCGATGTGCAAAACCGATGTCAAAGCTGACGTGCATACCAATATAACGTAAGTGGATGACGTAATGACGCCACAAAAAATACAGCGCTACACAGAACAAAAGCAGGAAAATACTAAGCGCACTTCCAACATCTAAACAAGTCGAGCAGTCATTTGAAAGAGTAAGAACATTTTTGTGAGACAACTCAAAGGTGAAATCCATTAACGCCAAGATAATGGAATTCATTGCCCTTGACAATCAACCATTCTCTGTCGGGGATGATGTTGGCTTTCGCTGACTGGTCGAGCACCTCGAGCCCTGGTACACTCTACTAAGTAGGTGCTATTTTTCAGGAAGTTGCCCTACCGGAGTTACACAGTATTGTTGAAACGCACATCCATGAACTACTTACTATGGGCGTCACTGCTATTAGCTTCATGACTGACAATTGGACCAGCGATGTCAGCCCTATGAGCAATGCTGAGTCTGACGGCACAGTGGGTCGACGAGGATTTCGAAACTGAGGAAAGCCGTATTGCATGCTCAAGAATGAGCTGGTTCTCATACGCTGCTGCCATTCCAATGGCATTTGAAAACATGTTTGAAACATGGAAACATGAACACACTAACTCGCTCCATTTGAACAACTGACTGGAGAAATAAGCTCCTCAACTGCATTTGTAGCAGACGTGTCATGGCATTGAAACGCCTGCTCAACAAAACCACCGACGCAGACCGTGGGGTTAACACTTGCAGAAGTACTCTACAAGAGGCTGTGAACAAGCGATTCGGTGGCATTCTCTCTGAGCCTCTTTACTGTGTCGCCACCATGCTCGATGCTAGGTACAAGGACCGCTACTTCGATGCAGACAAGAAACATTTGCGTGAAATGTTACAGACACAGCTGGACAAGATGGAAACGGACACAGTGACAGTGCACACCAAGGAAGAAAGGCCACGGACACAGCTGAAACTTCACTGCTTGACATGTATGATGAAATCCTGGTTGAGAATGAACAAATGAACAACGAAACAGCACAGCAAGTAAGTGAAAGAAATATGTTTTGATTATGTTTTACTGGTAATGGGGACATACAGTGGGGAGAACAAGTATTTGATACACTGCCGATTTTGCAGGTTTTCCTACTTACAAAGCATGTAGAGGTCTGTAATTGTTATCATAGGTACACTTCAACTGTGAGAGACGGAATCTAAAACAAAAATCCAGAAAATCACATTGTATGATTTTTAAGTTATAAATTTGCATTTTATTGCATGACATAAGTATTTGATACATCAGAAAAGCAGAACTTAATATTTGGTACAGAAACCTTTGTTTGCAATTACAGAGATCATACGTTTCCTGTAGTTCTTGACCAGGTTTGCACACACTGCAGCAGGGATTTTGGCCCACTCCTCCATACATACCTTCTCCAGATCCTTCAGGTTTCGGGGCTGTCGCTGGGCAATACGGACTTTCAGCTCCCCTCCAAAGATGTTCTATTGGGTTCAGGTCTGGAGACTGGCTAGGCCACTCCAGGACCTTGAGATGCTTCTTACGGAGCCACTACTTAGTTTCCCTGGCTGTGTGTTTCGGGTCGTTGTCATGCTGGAAGACCCAGCCACGACCCATCTTCAATGCTCTTACTGAGGGAAGGAGGTTGTTGACCAAGATCTCGCTATACATGGCCCCATCCATCCTCCCCTCAATACGGTGCAGTCGTCCTGTCCCCTTTGCAGAAAAGCATCCCCAAAGAATGATGTTTCCACCTCCATGCTTCACGGTTGGGATGGTGTTCTTGGGGTTGTACTCATCCTTCTTCTTCCTCCAAACACGGCAAGTGGAGTTTAGACCAAAAAGCTCTATTTTTGTCTCATCAGACCACATGACCTTCTCCCATTCCTCCTCTGGATCATCCAGATGGTCATTGGCAAACTTCAGACGGGCCTGGACATGCGCTGGCTTGAGCAGGGGGATCTTGCGTGCGCTGCAGGATTTTAATCCATGACGGCGTAGTGTGTTACTAATGGTTTTCTTTGATACTGTGGTCCCAGCTCTCTTCAGGTCATTGACCAGGTCCTGCCATGTAGTTCTGGGCTGATCCCTCACCTTCCTCATGATCATTGATGCCCCACGAGGTGAGATCTTGCATGGAGCCCCAGACCAAGGGTGATTGACCGTCATCTTGAACTTCTTCCATTTTCTAATAATTGCGCCAACAGTTGTTGCCTTCTCACCAAGCTGCTTGCCTATTGTCCTGTAGCCCATCCCAGCCTTGTGCAGGTCTACAATTTTATCCCTGATGTCCTTACACAGCTCTCTGGTCTTGGCCATTGTGGAGAGGTTGGAGTCTGTTTGATTGAGTGTGTGGACAGGTGTCTTTTATATAGGTAACGAGTTCAAACAGGTGCAGTTAATACAGGTAATGAGTGGAGAACAGGAGGGCTTCTTAAAGAAAAACTAACAGGTCTGTGAGAGCTGGAATTCTTACTGGTTGGTAGGTGATCAAATACTTATGTCATGCAATAAAATGCAAATTAATTACTTTCTGGATTTTTGTTTGTCTTTGTCTCTCACAGTTGAAGTGTACCTATGATAAAAATTACAGACCTCTACATGCTTTGTAAGTAGGAAAACCTGCAAAATCGGTAGTATATCAAATACTTGTTCTCCCCACTGTACGTAAATGCCAACAAAATAACTTTTTGGTCTGTGTGTGTGTGTGTGTGTGTGTGTTGTTTCTACTATTTAACTGTACTAGAATGCTTAAAAGGCCGCTAAAATTTTAAAGATCGGTTATTGGTATTATTTTTTTTGGCAATAAACATATTGGATATCGGCCAAAAATTTCATAACGGTGCATCACTACCAGAGACAGAGAGACACAGAGACTGTTGACGTCATGTAAACTATATTTCCTTTCCAATGTTTATTGAAACATAAATACAATTGCACAATGAGCACATGTTGATTCTCAAATACATTGATACAGTTGTTGGTTAGCTAGCTAGTGAATTTGAGCCATATTAGCATAGACATGGCATCAGTCAAAACACCTCAAAACAAGACATGGTATCAAGAACCAGATGAAACTAGCTCAAACGAGTCACTTACGATTCCCCACAGTTTCTTGTCATTATTGCTAACTATCTGGCTGTCCAGAATCACAACAAACAGACTTCTGCCCCATTGAAACTCCTGCATCGTTTTCCTAACGTTGTCAGCTGATCCGTCTGTAGGCCCAACGATCATCTGTACAGGCCTGTGTAGAGGGAGTTTCTAGATGGAACTCACCCAAAGGCTTCAGGGTGAAACAATGGAGGGAGAGGCATGCCCCGAAAGAAAGAAAAGTCAACATCATTAATCTGTGATCATGTTGCAGTGATTCAAATGGCTCTATAGTTTACCATTTAAAGTCCTGATGCAGACAAGGACTGGTCACCGTGGTGAGATGGGCTTTAGGCCACGTCACGGCTAGGCGTATCCCTCTATCCACCCTACATGCTCTCATTCTCACAGCTTTTTTTCTCCTTTTTCTATATTTCTCTCTCAGAACTGTCAGTCTGCATTCCTGAGCTGTGACAGGATGACTCAGGTGTGTGTTGAGTCAGCGTTCATCGCCCTGAATGGAAATAGCCTCTATAGACCAGTGAGAGGTATAGACAGTGACTGTGTTGTTCCTAGCCTCTCTCTTTTCTGTCCGGTCTCTGTATCTCAGCCCTGATTTGTGTTGTGTTATTCCCTGTTGGTAGAGTAGAACTCCCACAGAGAATGATGACAGGGTTAACTGGTGTTCTGATGATGTCATCTCTACAGGCCCAGAGTTGTCACTCTGTTCTCTCTGTAGCGGTATTCTCTCCTTTTCAACACAAGATGTGGTCAGTGCAGAATCCATATACTTATTTTTTGAGTGCTAGTTGGCTTTGGTTGTGAGGCCGGTAGGACATAATACAAATCCTCTAAAACGACATTTGAGGCGTTATGGTAGAGAAATTAACATTACATTTGCTGGCAACTGCTCTGGTGGACATTCCTGCAGTCAACATGCCAATTTCTTGCTCCCTCAAAATTGAGACATCTGTTGCATTGTGTTGAGTGACATCTGCACATTTTAGAGTGGCCTTTTATTGTCCCCAGAACAAGGTGCACCTGTGTAATGATCATCCTGTTTAATCAGCTTGTTGTTATGCCACACCTGTCAAGTGGATGGATTATTTTGGCAAATGAGAAATGCTCACTAACAGGGATGTGAAAAATGTGTGCACAACATTTGAGAGAAATAAACCTTTTTCTGTGCGTATGGAACATTTCTGGATTCTTTTATTTCAGCTCATGAAACATGGGACCAACACTTTGTGTTGCATTTTATATTTTTGTTCAGTGTAAATACACTGTAAATGTATATGATGGTGTGTATAGACACTATGGACAGTGTATGAATAGAAAAGGTGTGAACAGCAGTAGTTATTTAGCCTTGACTAGAATACAGTATTTACATATGAAGTGGGTAAAACAGTATGCAAACATTATTAAAGTGACTATTGCTCATTGACTCTATGTACATAGGGCAGCAGTCTGTAAGGTGCCGGGTAGAGTACCAGGTGGTAGCCGGCTAGTAACAGTGACTAATGTTCAGGGCAGGGTACTGGGCGGAGGCTGGCTGATGATAACTATTTAACAGTCTGATGTCCTGGAGATAGAAGCTGTGTTTCAGTCTCTCGGTCTCAGATTTGATGCACCTGTACTGACCTCACCTTCTGGATGTTAGCGGTGTGAACAGCAGCTTTGATGCACCTGTACTGACCTCACCTTCTGGATGTTAGCGGTGTGAACAGAAAGTGGCTCGGGTGACTGAGGTCCTTGATGGCCTTCCTGTGACACCGGGTGCTGTAGATGTCCTGGAGGGCAGGCAGTGTCCCCCCGGTGACTCACCACCCTCTTTAGAGCCCGGCCGTTGCGGACGGTGATACAGGTCGACAGGATGCTCTCAATGGTGCATCTGTAGTAGTTCCTGAGGGTCTTAGGGGCCAAGCCAAACTTCTTCAACCTCCTTGTGTTGAAGAGGCGCAATGTTGCACCTTCACCACACTATCTGTGTGGGTGGACCATTTTCAGGTTGTCAGTGATGTGCACTGTGATGAGGCAGCCTTAGTCTGGCCTCATCACCATTTTAAAATGGAAGTTCATATTATCTTTAAATGCTTCAAAGTATATACATGTGTGGTTTGGATAAAGTGCACAAGTCCGTGGCTATCTACCAGTTTAGGTGTTCCTGACTTTAGTTGTTTGCTACAGACTTGGTTGCTCAGGTTTAAGCCAGGTGTGGTGTGTTAGATAATTAGCATGTAGTTCAGCCACGCGTTCAGTCTCCCTCATTAGTAGTTCTAATCATGTTCTATTTGATGTAGCTCTGCCTTTTAAACTAAGTTGTACATGAATCATGTTCTATTTGATGTAGCTCTGCCTTTTAAACTAAGTTGTACATGAATCATGTTCTATTTGATGTAGCTCTGCCTTTTTAAACTAAGTTGTACATGAATCATGTTCTATTTGATGTAGCTCTGTCTTTTAAACTAAATTGTACATGACTAAATATGGTAATTTTAAACTAATGAATGCAATTAACGAATCATGTTTTCCATAGTGTTACCTGGTCTAATTAACAAGTAAAGTTATTATAATTAAATGCTGATTCTCATTGGTTAATAAGTGTGGGTGGGGTTGAGGATCAAAGGGGATAAATGTTTTCCTTTTCTTTCAGCTGAGAGTTGAACACCATTTTACAATGTGCTCCATCGCAGTTTGTTGTTGTACTGGCAGTTGATTTTGGCTGTTCTGGTATTTAGTCCCAGTAAGGGGAGTTGGACTCTGTTTAGAGCTGGAAAAGGGGTAATCCCCTAGTTATGCTGTTTACCATTTAGGCCCAGTCTTAGCTGCAGTAGGAACCCTATTGAGGGGCTGAGCTTTAGACTCGCCATCATCTGTCATTTTTTGTGAGTTTTCGTGTCCTGAATGTTGCTACTATGGACTGTTTGAGACAAGCCTTGTATCCCGAAACCCTGTATCTGTAATAAATTCAAGTATTGTTTTTCTATAATCGTGTGTCCTCTTCATTCCAACCTATCACCTCCCTTGGCTTCTCTGGGTCTGCTATTTTATATGCACACTGAGGAACTTGAAGCTTTTCACCCTCTCCACTCATGTGGTCGGGGACGTGCTTTCTCCTGAAGTCCTTGATCAGCTACTTTGTTTTGTTGACGTTGAGGGAGTGGTTATTTTCCTGGCACCACTCCTCCAGGGCACTCTCCTCCTTCCTGTAGGCTGTCTCGTTGTTGTTGGTAATCAGGCCTACCTCTGTTACCTGAAAACTTGATGATTGAGTTTGAGGCGTGCATGGCCACGTAGTCATGGGTGAACAGTGAGTACAGGAGGGGGCTGAGCACGCACCCTTGTGGGGCCCCTGTGGTGATGATCAGTGTGGTGGAGGTGTTGTTGCCTTCCTTCAGTACCTGGAGTCGGCCCGTCAGGAAGTCCGTGACCCTGTTGCACAGGGCGGGGTTCAGACCCAAGGCCCCCGAGCTTAGTGATGAGCTTGGAAGGCACTATGGTGTTGAAGGCTGAGCTGTAGTTGATGAACAGCATTCTTACATAGGTATTTCTCTTGTCCAGGTGGGATAGGCAGTGCGATTGCTACATCCATGGATCTGTTGGGGCGGTATGTAAATTGTTGTGGGTCTAGGGCAGGGGTGTCAAACTCATTCCATGGAGGGCCGTGTGTCTTTTTTATTTTTTGAATTTTTCTTAAGACCTAGACAACCAGGTGAGGGGAGTTCCTTACTAATTAGTGACTTTAATTCTATCAAGTACAAGGGTGGAGCGAAAACCCCCAGACATTCGGTCCTCCGTGGAATGAGTTTGAGGCGTGGTCTAGGGTGTCGGGTAAGATGGAGGTGATATGATCCTTGACTAGTCTCTCAAAACACTTCATGATCACAGAAGTGAGTGCTGCGGGGCGATAGTAATTTGGTTCAGTTACTTTCACATTCTTGGGTACAGGAACAATGGTAGCCATCTTGAAGCAAGAGGGGACGACAGACTGGGAAAGGGAGAGATTGAATATATCCGTAAACACTCCAGCCAGCTGGTCTGCACAAGCTCTGAGGACGCGGCTAGGGATGCCGTCTTGCAAGGGTTAACATGCTTAAATGTTTTACTCGTGTCGGCCACGGAGAACGAGAGCAGACAGTACTCGCGAGCAGACAGTACTCGCAAGCAGACAGTCCTCGCGAGCAGACAGTCCTCGCGAGCAGACAGTCCTCGCGAGCAGACAGTCCTCGCGAGCAGACAGTCCTCGCGAGCAGACAGTCCTCGCGAGCAGACAGTCCTCGCGAGCAGACAGTCCTCGCGAGCAGACAGTCCTCGCGAGCAGACAGTCCTCGCGAGCAGACAGTTCTCGCGAGCAGACAGTTCTCGCGAGCAGACAGTCCTCGCGAGCAGACAGTCCTCGCGAGCAGACAGTCCTCGCGAGCAGACAGTCCTCGTGAGCGGTGGTGGCCCACGTCGGCGGCACTGTGTTTTCCTAGAAGCGGGCGAAGGTGTTTAGCTTATCCGAGAGCAAGGCGTTGGTGTCGGCGACGTGGCAGGTTTTTGCCTCTATAGTCTGTAATTTTCTGGAGTCCCTGCCTGGAGTCCCTGCCTTTCTGTCTTCAGAAAGTATTCACCCCCCCAGGGACTTTTTCCACATTGTGTTGTGTTACAGCCTGAATTTAAAATGGATTAAATTAAGATTCTGTGTCTCTGTCCTACACACACTACCCCATAATGTCAAAGTGCAATTTTGTTTTTAGGAATTTTAACACATTTTATAAAAAATTAGAAGCTGAAATGTCTTGAGTCAATAAGTATTCAACCCCTTTGTTATGGCAATCCTTCAGGAGTAAAAATGTGCTTAAAAAGTCACATAATCAGTTTCATGGACTCACTCTGTGTGCAATGACAGCATTTAACATGATTGTTGAATAACTACCTCGTTTCTGTGCCCACACACAATCTCTCAGTCCAGCAGTGAATTTCAAACACAGATTCAACCACAGGGAGGTTTTCCAATGCCTTGCACAGAAGGGCACCTATTGGTAGATGGGTAAAAAAGCAGACATTGAATATCCACTTGAGTATTGTGAAGTTATTAATTACACTTTGGATGGTGTATCAATACACCCAGCCACTACAAAGATACAGGTGTCCTTCCTAACTCAGTTGCCGGAGAGGAAGGAAACCACTTATGGATTTCACCATGAGGCCAATGGTGACTTTAAAACAGTTACAGAGTTTAATGGCTGTGATAGGAGAAACTGAGGATGGATCAACAACATTTGTAGTTACTCCACAATACTAACCTAATTGACAGAGTGAAGAGAAGGAAACCTGTACAGAATACAAAAAATCCAAAACAACCATCCTGTTTGCAATAAGGCACTAAAGTAAAACTGCAAAAAAATGTGGGAAAGAAATTAACTTAATGTCCTGAATTGAAAGTGTTATGTTAGGAGCAAACACAACACATTACTGAGTACCACCAAGCATTGTGGTGGCTGCATCAGGTTATGGGTATGCTTGTTATCGGCAAGGACTTGGGAGTTTTTTAGGATAAAAAGAAACGGAATAGAGCAAAGAACAGGCAAAATCCTTGATGAAAACCTGGTTCAGCCTGCTTTCCAACAAATACTGGGAGATGAATTCACCTTTCAGCAGTACAATAACCTAAAACACAAGGCCAAATATACACTGGAGTTGCTTACCAAGATGACATTGAATGTTCCTGAGTGGCCTAGTTACAGTTTTGACTATGGAAAGACTTGAAAATGGCTGTCTAGCAATGATCAACAACCATCTTGACAGAGCTTGAATAATTTTTAAAATAATGATGTGCAAATATTGTACAATCCAGGTGTGCAAAGCTCTTAGACTTAACCAGAAAGACTCACAGCTCAAATCACTACCAAAGGTGATTCTAACATGTATTGACTCAGTGGCATGAGTACTTATGTAAATTAGATATTTAAGTATTTCATTTTTAAATACATTTGCAAAAATGTCGAAAAACCTGTTTTCACTTTTGTCGTTGTGGGTTATTGTGTGTACATTTTTGAATTCAGTATGTAACAAAATGTGGAATAAGTCCGGGGGTATGAATACTTTCTGAATGTCTCATGTCTGAGACGTTGAATTGCGATGCGAACAAACGATCCAATTCAGGAAAGTTTCATTCCTGGTCGTAATGCTGCTGAGCAACCGCCGATCTAATATCCAAAAGTAATTTTTTGGCAAATAATTTAGGCATTAACACCAACAACAACAAAAAGTACTCCAAAGTTGTCTAGGAGTTAGGAACAGGGTGACCATGTCTGTCAGTGTCATCTTGTTATTCAGAGCTGCTAATGGGGGTACAGGGTTTGTCTGCCCACCTATCGGCTCTTTCACCGCCGGTGAGATCAGTACACCGCCTGATACACCAGATCGTGCTTTGTGCTTAACTAAGTGATGAGATAATTAACACCATGGACTCAGTTATGGCTATCATAAACTTTATCCAATCAATGTTGCTTTTTTTCGTAGTCTGCTGGGCATCAAAATCTACTTTTACGTAATGAAGTTGAGTTTGTTAAGCAAGGATAATAATGCTGTCAAGAGAGCAGTTGGGTTTGTTAAGCAAGGATAATAATGCTGTCAGGATGAAGTTGGGTTTGTTAAGCAAGGATAATAATGCTGTCAAGATGAAGTTGGGTTTGTTAAGCAAGGATAATAATGCTGTCAAGATGAAGTTGGGTTTGTTAAGCAAGGATAATAATGCTGTCAGGATGAAGTTGGGTTTGTTAAGCAAGGATAATAATGCTGTCAAGATGAAGTTGGGTTTGTTAAGCAAGGATAATAATGCTGTCAAGATGAAGTTGGGTTTGTTAAGCAAGGATAATAATGCTGTCAAGATGAAGTTGGGTTTGTTAAGCAAGGATAATAATGCTGTCAGGATGAAGTTGGGTTTGTTAAGCAAGGATAATAATGCTGTCAAGATGAAGTTGGGTTTGTTAAGCAAGGATAATAATGCTGTCAAGATGAAGTTGGGTTTGTTAAGCAAGGATAATAATGCTGTCAAGATGAAGTTGGGTTTGTTAAGCAAGGATAATAATGCTGTCAAGATGAAGTTGGGTTTGTTAAGCAAGGATAATAATGCTGTCAGGATGAAGTTGGGTTTGTTAAGCAAGGATAATAATGCTGTCAAGATGAAGTTGGGTTTGTTAAGCAAGGATAATAATGCTGTCAGGATGAAGTTGGGTTTGTTAAGCAAGGATAATAATGCTGTCAAGAGAGCAGTTGGGTTTGTTAAGCAAGGATAATAATGCTGTCAAGATGAAGTTGGGTTTGTTAAGCAAGGATAATAATGCTGTCAAGAGAGCAGCCTTCGTGAGCTTAGGGAAGAGCTGGTTGCCTCCACAAGCAAGCCAACAAATATCAAGCGAAAATGCTTGATGAGGAGTTCCTATCAGATGTTGTTTTGTTTTTGGTGATCTAAGGAAAAGGAATCCCATGTATAAAATGTCTTGCCCGCTGTAAATAACCTTTTTCTACTAGAGGTCGACCGATTAATCGGAATGGCCGATTTAATTAGGGCCGATTTCAAGTTTTCATAACAATCGGTAATCTGCATTTTTGGACACCGATCATGGCCGATTACATTGCACTCCACAAGGAGACTGCGTGGCAGGCTGACTACCTGTTATGCGAGTGCAGCAAGGAGCCAAGGTAAGGTGCTAGCTAGCATTAAATGTATCTTATAAAAAAACAATCATTCTTAACATAATCACTAGTTAACTACACATGGGTGATGATATTACTATATCTAGCTTGTCCTGCGTTGCATTTAATCGATGCCTGTTAATTTATCATTGAATCACAGCCTACTTCGCCAAATGGATGATTTAACAAGCGCATTCGTGAAAAAAGCACTGTCGTTGCACGAATGTACCTAATCATAAACATCAATGCCTTTCTTAAAATCAATACACAGAAGTATATTTTTTTAAACCTGCATATTTAGTTAAAAGAAATTCATGTTAGCAGGCAATATTAACTAGGGAAATTGTGTCACTTCTCTTGCACGCAGAGTTAGGGTATATGCAACAGTTTCGGCCGCCTGGCTTGTTGCGAACTAATTTGCCAGAATTTTACGTAATTATGACATAACATTGAAGGTTGTGCAATGTAACAGCAATATTTAGACTTATGGATGCCACCCGTTAGATAAAATACGGAACGGTTCTGTATTTCACTGATAGAATAAACGTTTTGTTTTCGAAATGATAGTTTCCGGATTTGACCATATTAATGACCTAAGGCTCGTATTTCTGTGTGTTATTAGGTTATAATTAAGTCTATGATTTGATAGAGCAGTCTGACTGAGCGGTGGTAGGCAGCAGCAGGCTCGTAAGCATTCATTCAAACAGCACTTTCCTGCATTTTGCCAGAAGCTCTTCGCTGTGCTTCAAGCCTATCAACTCCCGAGATTAGGCTGGCAATACTAAAGTACCTATTAGAACATCCAATAGTCAAAGGTATATGAAATACAAATGGTATAGAGAGAAATAGTCCTATAATAACTACAACCTAAAACTTCTTACCTGGGAATATTGAAGACTCATGTTAAAAGGAACCACCAGCTTTCATATGTTCTCATGTTCTGAGCAAGGAACTTAAACGTTAGCTTTTTTTTTACATGGCACATATTGCACTTTTACTTTCTTCTCCAACACTTTGTTTTTGCATTATTTAAACCAAATTGAACATGTTTCATTATTTGAGACTAAATTGATTTTATTGATGTATTTTATTAAAATAAAAGTGTTCATTGTTCATTCAGTATTGTTGTAATTGTCATTACAAATATATATATAAAAATCTGCCAATTAATCGGTATCAGCTTTTTTTGGTCCTCCAATAATCGGTACCGGTATTGAAAAATCATAATCGGTCGACCTCTAGACATAACTCACGTGCCCTGTCCTTTTCTCTGCACTTTCCCAGTACTTTTCTTTTCCTCAGTGTTGTAGTGTTGACCACTGTTAACGGGTTGGGAAGGTGCTATGGTTGTTATTACATACACCTTTCTTCACAAACACCTCTACTTCACACACACCTCTACACACCTCTACTTGCCATTCACCTGTGGGGACAGGCCGACAGACAGGCAGACAGACAGACAGGCAGGCAGGCAGGCAGGCAGACAGACAGACAGACAGACAGACATACATACAGACAGACAGACAGACAGACAGACAGACAGACAGACAGACAGACAGACAGACAGACAGACAGACAGACAGACAGACAGACAGACAGACAGACAGACAGACAGACAGTTGACAACCTGGTGTTGTCATTCAGGGTTTCTTCTCAGTAATGTAAAGAATGTCCATGTTAGTAGAACACACACACACACACACACACACACACACACACACACACACACACACACACACACACACACACACACACACACACACACACACACACACACACACACACACAGTGTTTTCTACGTTTTTCCTGTTAATTGTAATTGATCTGTATAGTAGAACAGTCTGCCATGCGTTCTCCTGACCACTGTAACCACTATAATGGCTGCTGGCTTGTTCATGTCGGTTAATGTTGTGTTTGAGTTTGGCAGCAGCTCTTTTACAGGTTACATTATCCTGCTGTAGCTGGGGAGAACAAGGGGATTTTTTATGTAACCTTTATTTAACTAGGCAAGTCAGTTCAATAAGAACAAATTCTTATTTACAATGACGGCCTACCCCGGACAAACCCGGACGACGCTGGGCCAATTGTGCGCCGCCTTATGGGACACCCAATCACGGCCGGATGTGATACAGCCTGGATTCGAACCAGGTACTATAGTGAAGCCTCTAGCACTGAGATGTAGTGCCTTAGACCGCTGCACCACTCGGGAGTTGGGACGTGGCCCTGGTGTCTCTGTAGCAGTAGAGTTGGGACGTGGCCCTGGTGTCTCTAGCAGTAGAGTTGGGACGTGGCCCTGGTGTCTGTAGCAGTAGAGTTGGGACGTGGCCCTGGGGTCTCTGTGTGTGACTCTAAGGGCAACAGGAGAAACCCTGTTAACCTGCTGACCAATGAGAAACTGAGCAGCTGCTCCTCTCCCTTTATCTCTCTCTCTTTATCTCTCTCTTAGTCCTCCCTCCCTCTTAGCCCTCACTCTCTCTGCCAGAGTTGGGGTGAGCAGTGCTCTGCCCTCCCTTCATTATTAATGAGAGGACGTTTTGCTCTGTGTGTTTGTGTGCTTGGACACTAGTGTGGGTGTGTGTTTTTTGCAGATGACTGCAAGCTAGCCGGCTGAGTAGAAGAACGGGAGGCGCCCCCTCTGCCACCTGCAGCCATGAATGGTAAGACCACGGCTTTATTAGTGTGTGTGTATGTGTGTGTGTGTGTGTGTGTGTGTGTGTGTGTGTGTGTGTGTGTGTGTGTGTGTGTGTGTGTGTGTGTGTGTGTGTGTGTGTGTGTGTGTGTGTTCGGTCGTTTTCCCGCTCTCCCTCAATGGCACATTCAGCTGTATTATCATTTTGTGCTGAGTCTCCCCCCTCCAGACTGTCCTCGCTGCAGGAGAAGGTTATAGCTCACTGTGCTGTTCACTGCAGCACCACTCTGTCTCTGTATCTCACTATCCAGCTCCTGTAGTCTACTGTACCTGAGTCTGTTCTACTGTTGTATCTACTGTCTACTGTACCTGAGTCTGTTCTACTGTTGTATCTACTGTCTACTGTACCTGAGTCTGTTCTACTGCTGTATCTGCTGTCTACTGTACCTGAGTCTGTTCTACTGCTGTATCTACTGTCTACTGTACCTGAGTCTGTTCTACTGCTGTATCTGCTGTCTACTGTACCTGAGTCTGTTCTACTGCTGTATCTACTGTACCTGAGTCTGTTATACGGCTGTATCTACTGTCTACTGTACCTGAGTATGTTATACTGCTGTATCTACTGTCTACTGTACCTGAGTCTGTTCTACTGCTGTATCTACTGTCTACTGTACCTGAGTCTGTTCTACTGCTGTATCTACTGTACCCGAGTCTGTTCTACTGCTGTATCTGCTATCTACTGTACCCGAGTCTGTTCTACTGCTGTATCTACTGTCTACTGTACCTGAGTCTGTTCTACTGCTGTATCTACTGTACCTGAGTCTGTTATACTGCTGTATCTACTGTCTACTGTACCTGAGTCTGTTATACTGCTGTATCTACTGTCTACTGTACCTGAGTCTGTTCTACTGTTGTATCTACTGTCTACTGTACCTGAGTCTGTTCTACTGCTGTATCTGCTATATACTGTACCTGAGTCTGTTCTACTGCTGTATCTGCTGTACCTGAGTCTGTTCTACTGTTGTATCTACTGTCTACTGTACCTGAGTCTGTTCTACTGCTGTATCTGCTATCTACTGTACCTGAGTCTGTTCTACTGCTGTATCTACTGTACCCGAGTCTGTTCTACTGCTGTATCTACTGTACCTGAGTCTGTTCTACTGTTGTATCTACTGTCTACTGTACCTGAGTCTGTTCTACTGCTGTATCTGCTATCTACTGTACCTGAGTCTGTTCTACTGCTGTATCTACTGTACCCGAGTCTGTTCTACTGCTGTATCTACTGTACCTGAGTCTGTTCTACTGCTGTATCTGCTATCTACTGTACCTGAGTCTGTTCTACTGCTGTATCTACTGTACCTGAGTCTGTTCTACTGCTGTATCTGCTGTCTACTGTACCTGAGTCTGTTCTACTGCTGTATCTGCTATCTACTGTACCCGAGTCTGTTCTACTGCTGTATCTACTGTACCTGAGTCTGTTCTACTGCTGTATCTACTGTCTACTGTACCTGAGTCTGTTCTACTGCTGTATCTACTGTACCTGAGTCTGTTCTACTGCTGTATCTAGTGTCTACTGTACCTGAGTCTGTTCTACTGCTGTATCTGCTATCTACTGTACCTGAGTCTGTTCTACTGCTGTATCTACTGTCTACTGTACCTGAGTCTGTTCTACTGCTGTATCTACTGTACCTGAGTCTGTTCTACTGCTGTATCTACTGTCTACTGTACCTGAGTCTGTTCTACTGCTGTATCTGCTATCTACTGTACCTGAGTCTGTTCTACTGCTGTATCTACTGTCTACTGTACCTGAGTCTGTTCTACTGCTGTATCTACTGTACCTGAGTCTGTTCTACTGCTGTATCTACTGTCTACTGTACCTGAGTCTGTTCTACTGTTGTATCTACTGTCTACTGTACCTGAGTCTGTTCTACTGCTGTATCTACTGTACCTGAGTCTGTTCTACTGCTGTATCTACTGTCTACTGTACCTGAGTCTGTTCTACTGCTGTATCTGCTATCTACTGTACCTGAGTCTGTTCTACTGCTGTATCTACTGTCTACTGTACCTGAGTCTGTTCTACTGCTGTATCTGCTATCTACTGTACCTGAGTCTGTTCTACTGCTGTATCTACTGTCTACTGTACCTGAGTCTGTTCTACTGCTGTATCTACTGTACCTGAGTCTGTTCTACTGCTGTATCTACTGTCTACTGTACCTGAGTCTGTTCTACTGCTGTATCTACTGTCTACTGTACCTGAGTCTGTTCTACTGCTGTATCTACTGTCTACTGTACCTGAGTCTGTTCTACTGCTGTATCTACTGTACCTGAGTCTGTTCTACTGCTGTATCTACTGTCTACTGTACCTGAGTCTGTTCTACTGTTGTATCTACTGTCTACTGTACCTGAGTCTGTTCTACTGCTGTATCTACTGTCTACTGTACCTGAGTCTGTTCTACTGTTGTATCTACTGTCTACTGTACCTGAGTCTGTTCTACTGCTGTATCTACTGTCTACTGTACCCGAGTCTGTTCTACTGCTGTATCTACTGTCTACTGTACCTGAGTCTGTTCTACTGCTGTAACTACTGTACCTGAGTCTGTTCTACTGCTGTATCTACTGTCTACTGTACCTGAGTCTGTTCTACTGCTGTATCTACTGTCTACTGTACCTGAGTCTGTTCTACTGCTGTATCTGCTATCTACTGTACCTTAGTCTGTTCTACTGCTGTATCTACTGTCTACTGTACCTGAGTCTGTTCTACTGCTGTATCTACTGTACCTGAGTCTGTTCTACTGCTGTATCTACTGTCTACTGTACCTGAGTCTGTTCTACTGTTGTATCTACTGTCTACTGTACCTGAGTCTGTTCTACTGCTGTATCTACTGTACCTGAGTCTGTTCTACTGCTGTATCTACTGTCTACTGTACCTGAGTCTGTTCTACTGCTGTATCTGCTGTCTACTGTACCTGAGTCTGTTCTACTGCTGTATCTACTGTCTACTGTACCTGAGTCTGTTCTACTGCTGTATCTGCTATCTACTGTACCTGAGTCTGTTCTACTGCTGTATCTAGTGTCTACTGTACCTGAGTCTGTTCTACTGCTGTATCTACTGTACCTGAGTCTGTTCTACTGCTGTATCTACTGTCTACTGTACCTGAGTCTGTTCTACTGCTGTATCTACTGTCTACTGTACCTGAGTCTGTTCTACTGCTGTATCTACTGTCTACTGTACCTGAGTCTGTTCTACTGCTGTATCTACTGTACCTGAGTCTGTTCTACTGCTGTATCTACTGTCTACTGTACCTGAGTCTGTTCTACTGTTGTATCTACTGTCTACTGTACCTGAGTCTGTTCTACTGCTGTATCTACTGTCTACTGTACCTGAGTCTGTTCTACTGCTGTATCTGCTATCTACTGTACCTGAGTCTGTTCTACTGCTGTATCTACTGTCTACTGTACCTGAGTCTGTTCTACTGCTGTATCTACTGTACCTGAGTCTGTTCTACTGCTGTATCTACTGTCTACTGTACCTGAGTCTGTTCTACTGCTGTATCTACTGTCTACTGTACCTGAGTCTGTTCTACTGCTGTATCTACTGTCTACTGTACCTGAGTCTGTTCTACTGCTGTATCTACTGTACCTGAGTCTGTTCTACTGCTGTATCTACTGTCTACTGTACCTGAGTCTGTTCTACTGTTGTATCTACTGTCTACTGTACCTGAGTCTGTTCTACTGCTGTATCTACTGTCTACTGTACCTGAGTCTGTTCTACTGTTGTATCTACTGTCTACTGTACCTGAGTCTGTTCTACTGCTGTATCTACTGTCTACTGTACCCGAGTCTGTTCTACTGCTGTATCTACTGTCTACTGTACCTGAGTCTGTTCTACTGCTGTATCTACTGTCTACTGTACCCGAGTCTGTTCTACTGCTGTATCTACTGTCTACTGTACCTGAGTCTGTTCTACTGCTGTATCTACTGTCTACTGTACCTGAGTCTGTTCTACTGCTGTATCTACTATCTACTGTACCTGAGTCTGTTCTACTGCTGTATCTACTGTCTACTGTACCTGAGTCTGTTCTACTGCTGTATCTACTGTACCTGAGTCTGTTCTACTGCTGTATCTACTGTCTACTGTACCTGAGTCTGTTCTACTGCTGTATCTACTGTCTACTGTACCTATTGTTCTAATGTTATCTAACTCTACCTCCCTCTCTGATACTGTTCTGTTGTATCTAACTACCTCCCTCCCTGATACAGTGCTGTTGTATCTAACTACCTCCCTGATACAGTGCTGTTGTATCTAACTACCTCCCTCCCTGATACAGTGCTGTTGTATCTAACTACCTCCCTCCCTGATACAGTGCTGTTGTATCTAACTACCTCCCTCCCTGATACAGTGCTGTTGTATCTAACTACCTCCCTCCCTGATACAGTGCTGTTGTATCTAACTACCTCCCTGATACTGTGCTGTTGTATCTAACTACCTCCCTCCCTGATGCAGTGCTGTTGTATCTAACTACCTCCCTCCCTGATACAGTGCTGTTGTATCTAACTACCTCCCTCCCTGATACAGTGCTGTTGTATCTAACTACCTCCCTCCCTGATACAGTGCTGTTGTATCTAACTACCTCCCTGATACAGTGCTGTTGTATCTAACTACCTCTCTGATACAGTGCTGTTGTATCTAACTACCTCTCTGATACAGTGCTGTTGTATCTAACTACCTCCCTCCCTGATACAGTGCTGTTGTATCTAACTACCTCCCTCTATGATACAGTGCTGTTGTATCTAACTACCTCCCTCCCTGATACAGTGCTGTTGTATCTAACTACCTCCCTCCCTGATACAGTGCTGTTGTATCTAACTACCTCCCTCCCTGATACAGTGCTGTTGTATCTAACTACCTCCCTCCCTGATACAGTGCTGTTGTATCTAACTACCTCTCTGATACAGTGCTGTTGTATCTAACTACCTCTCTGATACAGTGCTGTTGTATCTAACTACCTCTCTGATACAGTGCTGTTGTATCTAACTACCTCTCTGATACAGTGCTGTTGTATCTAACTACCTCCCTCCCTGATACAGTGCTGTTGTATCTAACTACCTCCCTCCCTGATACTGTGCTGTTGTATCTAACTACCTCCCTGATACAGTGCTGTTGTATCTAACTACCTCCCTCCCTGATACAGTGCTGTTGTATCTAACTACCTCCCTCCCTGATACAGTGCTGTTGTATCTAACTACCTCCCTCCCTGATACAGTGCTGTTGTATCTAACTACCTCCCTCCCTGATGCAGTGCTGTTGTATCTAACTACCTCCCTCCCTGATACAGTGCTGTTGTATCTAACTACCTCCCTGATACAGTGCTGTTGTATCTAACTACCTCCCTGATACAGTGCTGTTGTATCTAACTACCTCCCTCCCTGATACAGTGCTGTTGTATCTAACTACCTCCCTCCCTGATACAGTGCTGTTGTATCTAACTACCTCCCTCCCTGATACAGTGCTGTTGTATCTAACTACCTCCCTCCCTGATACAGTGCTGTTGTATCTAACTACCTCCCTGATACAGTGCTGTTGTATCTAACTACCTCCCTGATACAGTGCTGTTGTATCTAACTACCTCCCTCCCTGATACAGTGCTGTTGTATCTAACTACCTCCCTCCCTGATACAGTGCTGTTGTATCTAACTACCTCCCTGATACTGTTCTGTTGTATCTAACTACCTCCCTCCCTGATACAGTGCTGTTGTATCTAACTACCTCCCTGATACTGTTCTGTTGTATCTAACTATACCTCCCTCCCTGATGCTACATTAGTGTTATATAACTCTACGTCCCTCTGTTATGTGGTTCTTCCTGTTCAATCTGAAGCTACGATGTGAAATTAGCCTGGATTAACAGGGCGAAACCCTACTGAGAAGACAGATCAGTCCCAGCACAAAGATACTCTACCTACTGGATCAATAGATTCAAGTAATATTGTCCTGTCCTGTACTGTAAGCCCCTGATCCACTTTCAGTAAGCCCCATGTCCACTTTCAGTAAGCCCCATGTCCACTTTCAGTAAGCCCCATGTCCACTTTCAGTTAGCCCCATGTCCACTTTCAGTTAGCCCCATGTCCACTTTCAGTAAGCCCCATGTCCACTTTCAGTAAGCCCCATGTCCACTTTCAGTAAGCCCCATGTCCACTTTCAGTTAGCTCCATGTCCACTTTCAGTAAGCCTCATGTCCACTTTCAGTTAGCCCCATGTCCACTTTCAGTAAGCCTCATGTCCACTTTCTGTTAGCCCCTGGTCCACTTTCAGTAAGCCCCATGTCCACTTTCAGTAAGCCCCATGTCCACTTTCAGTTAGCCCCTGGTCCACTTTCAGTTAGCCCCATGTCCACTTTCAGTAAGCCCCATGTCCACTTTCAGTAAGCCTCATGTCCACTTTCAGTTAGCCCCATGTCCACTTTCAGTAAGCCCCTGGTCCACTTTCAGTAAGCCTCATGTCCACTTTCAGTTAGCCCCTGGTCCACTTTCAGTTAGCCCCATGTCCACTTTCAGTAAGCCTCATGTCCACTTTCAGTTAGCCCCATGTCCACTTTCAGTTAGCCCCATGTCCACTTTCAGTTAGCCCCATGTCCACTTTCAGTAAGCCCCATGTCCACTTTCAGTAAACCCCATGTCCACTTTCAGTAAGCCCCATGTCCACTTTCAGTAAGCCTCAAGTACTCTTTCAGTTAGCCCCATGTCCACTTTCAGTAAGCCCCATGTCCACTTTTAGTAAGCCCCATGTCCACTTTCAGTAAGCCTCATGTCCACTTTCAGTTAGCCCCTGGTCCACTTTCAGTAAGCCCCATGTCCACTTTCAGTAAGCCCCATGTCCACTTTCAGTTAGCCCATGGTCCACTTTCAGTTAGCCCCATGTCCACTTTCAGTAAGCCTCATGTCCACTTTCAGTTAGCCCCTGGTCCACTTTCAGTTAGCCCCATGTCCACTTTCAGTAAGCCCCTGGTCCACTTTCAGTAAGCCTCATGTCCACTTTAAGTTAGCCCCTGGTCCACTTTCAGTTAGCCCCATGTCCACTTTCAGTAAGCCTCATGTCCACTTTCAGTTAGCCCCATGTCCACTTTCAGTTAGCCCCATGTCCACTTTCAGTTAGCCCCATGTCCACTTTCAGTAAGCCTCATGTCCACTTTCAGTTAGCCCCTGGTCCACTTTCAGTTAGCCCCATGTCCACTTTCAGTAAGCCCCATGTCCACTTTCAGTAAGCCCCATGTCCACTTTCAGTAAGCCCCATGTCCACTTTCAGTAAGCCCCATGTCCACTTTCAGTAAGCCTCATGTCCACTTTCTGTTAGCCCCATGTCCACTTTCAGTAAGCCCCATGTCCACTTTCAGTAAGCCCCATGTCCACTTTCAGTTAGCCCCTGGTCCACTTTCAGTTAGCCCCATATCCACTTTAATTAAGCCCCATGTCCACTTTCAGTAAGCCTCATGTCCACTTTCAGTTAACCCCATGTCCACTTTCAGTAAGCCCCTGGTCCACTTTCAGTAAGCCTCATGTCCACTTTCAGTTAGCTCCTGGTCCACTTTCAGTTAGCCCCATGTCCACTTTCAGTTAGCCCCATGCCCACTTTCAGTTAGCCCCATGCCCACTTTCAGTTAGCCCCATGTCCACTTTCAGTAAGCCCCATGTCCACTTTCAGTAAGCCCCTGGTCCACTTTCAGTTAGCCCCATGTCCACTTTCAGTTAGCCCCATGTCCACTTTCGGGAAGCCCCATGTCCACTTTCAGTAAGCCCCATGTCCACTTTCAGTAAGCCCCATGTCCACTTACAGTAAGCCTCAAGTCCTCTTTCAGTTAGCCCCATGTCCACTTTCAGTAAGCCCCATGTCCACTTTTAGTAAGCCCCATGTCCACTTTCAGTAAGCCCCATGTCCACTTTCAGTAAGCCCCATGTCCACTTTCAGTTAGCCCCTGGTCCACTTTCAGTTAGCCCCATGTCCACTTTCAGTAAGCCTCATGTCCACTTTCAGTTAGCCCCTGGTCTACTTTCAGTTAGCCCCATGTCCACTTTCAGTAAGCCCCTGGTCCACTTTCAGTAAGCCTCATGTCCACTTTAAGTTAGCCCCTGGTCCACTTTCAGTTAGCCCCATGTCCACTTTCAGTAAGCCTCATGTCCACTTTCAGTTAGCCCCATGTCCACTTTCAGTTAGCCCCATGTCCACTTTCAGTTAGCCCCATGTCCACTTTCAGTAAGCCCCATGTCCACTTTCAGTAAGCCTCATGTCCACTTTCAGTTAGCCCCTGGTCCACTTTCAGTTAGCCCCATGTCCACTTTCAGTAAGCCCCATGTCCACTTTCAGTAAGCCTCATGTCCACTTTCAGTTAGCCCCATGTCCACTTTCAGTAAGCCTCATGTCCACTTTCAGTAAGCCCCATGTCCACTTTCAGTAAGCCTCATGTCCACTTTCAGTTAGCCCCATGTCCACTTTCAGTAAGCCCCATGTCCACTTTCAGTAAGCCTCATGTCCACTTTCAGTTAGCCCCATGTCCACTTTCTGTTAGCCCCATGTCCACTTTCAGTAAGCCCCATGTCCACTTTCAGTAAGCCTCATGTCCACTTTCAGTAAGCCCCTGGTCCACTTTCAGTAAGCCTCATGTCCACTTTCTGTTAGCCCCTAGTCCACTTTCAGTAAGCCCCATGTCCACTTTCAGTAAGCCCCATGTCCACTTTCAGTTAGCCCCTGGTCCACTTTCAGTTAGCCCCATATCCACTTTCATTAAGCCCCATGTCCACTTTCAGTAAGCCTCATGTCCACTTTCAGTTAGCCCCATGTCCACTTTCAGTAAGCCCCTGGTCCACTTTCAGTAAGCCTCATGTCCACTTTCAGTTAGCTCCTGGTCCACTTTCAGTTAGCCCCATGTCCACTTTCAGTAAGCCTCATGTCCACTTTCAGTTAGCCCCATGTCCACTTTCAGTTAGCCCCATGTCCACTTTCAGTTAGCCCCATGTCCACTTTCAGTAAGCCCCATGTCCACTTTCAGTAAGCCCCATGTCCACTTTCAGTAAGCCCCTGGTCCACTTTCAGTTAGCCCCATGTCCACTTTCAGTTAGCCCCATGTCCACTTTCAGTAAGCCCCATGTCCACTTTCAGTAAGCCCCATGTCCACTTTCAGTAAGCCCCATGTCCACTTTCAGTAAGCCCCATGTCCACTTTCAGTAAGCCCCATGTCCACTTACAGTAAGCCTCAAGTCCTCTTTCAGTTAGCCCCATGTCCACTTTCAGTAAGCCCCATGTCCACTTTTAGTAAGCCCCATGTCCACTTTCAGTAAGCCTCATGTCCACTTTCTGTTAGCCCCTGGTCCACTTTCAGTAAGCCCCATGTCCACTTTCAGTAAGCCCCATGTCCACTTTCAGTTAGCCCCTGGTCCACTTTCAGTTAGCCCCATGTCCACTTTCAGTAAGCCTCATGTCCACTTTCAGTTAGCCCCTGGTCTACTTTCAGTTAGCCCCATGTCCACTTTCAGTAAGCCCCTGGTCCACTTTCAGTAAGCCTCATGTCCACTTTAAGTTAGCCCCTGGTCCACTTTCAGTTAGCCCCATGTCCACTTTCAGTAAGCCTCATGTCCACTTTCAGTTAGCCCCATGTCCACTTTCAGTTAGCCCCATGTCCACTTTCAGTTAGCCCCATGTCCACTTTCAGTAAGCCCCATGTCCACTTTCAGTAAGCCTCATGTCCACTTTCTGTTAGCCCCTGATCCACTTTCAGTAAGCCCCATGTCCACTTTCAGTAAGCCTCATGTCCACTTTCAGTTAGCCCCATGTCCACTTTCAGTTAGCCCCATGTCCACTTTCAGTAAGCCCCATGTCCACTTTCAGTAAGCCTCATGTCCACTTTCAGTTAGCCCCTGGTCCACTTTCAGTTAGCCCCATGTCCACTTTCAGTAAGCCCCATGTCCACTTTCAGTAAGCCCCATGTCCACTTTCAGTAAGCCCCATGTCCACTTTCAGTAAGCCTCATGTCCACTTTCAGTAAGCCCCTGGTCCACTTTCAGTAAGCCCCATGTCCACTTTCAGTAAGCCTCATTTCCACTTTCAGTAAGCCCCATGTCCACTTTCAGTTAGCCCCATGTCCACTTTCAGTAAGCCCCATGTCCACTTTCAGTTAGCCCCATGTCCACTTTCAGTAAGCCCCATGGCCACTTTCAGTAAGCCCCATGTCCACTTTCAGTAAGCCCCATGTCCACTTTCAGTTAGCCCCTGGTCCACTTTCAGTAAGCCCCATGTCCACTTTCAGTAAACCCCATGTCCACTTTCAGTAAGCCCCATGGCCACTTTCAGTAAGCCCCATGTCCACTTTCAGTAAGCCTCATGTCCACTTTCAGTAAGCCCCTGGTCCACTTTCAGTAAGCCCCATGTCCACTTTCAGTAAGCCTCATTTCCACTTTCAGTAAGCCCCATGTCCACTTTCAGTTAGCCCCATGTCCACTTTCAGTAAGCCCCATGTCCACTTTCAGTAAGCCCCATGTCCACTTTCAGTAAGCCCCATGTCCACTTTCAGTAAGCCCCATGGCCACTTTCAGTAAGCCCCATGTCCACTTTCAGTAAACCCCATGGCCACTTTCAGTAAGCCCCATGTCCACTTTCAGTAAGCCTCATGTCCACTTTCAGTAAGCCCCATGTCCACTTTCAGTAAGCCCCATGTCCACTTTCAGTAAACCTCATGTCCACTTTCAGTAAGCCCCATGTCCACTTTCAGTAAGCCCCATGTCCACTTTCAGTAAGCCCCATGGCCACTTTCAGTAAGCCCCATGTCCACTTTCAGTAAGCCTCATGTCCACTTTCAGTAAGCCCCATGTCCACTTTCAGTAAGCCCCATGGCCACTTTCAGTAAGCCCCATGTCCACTTTCAGTAAACCCCATGGCCACTTTCAGTAAGCCCCATGTCCACTTTCAGTAAGCCCCATGTCCACTTTCAGTAAACCCCATGTCCACTTTCAGTAAGCCCCATGGCCACTTTCAGTAAGCCCCATGTCCACTTTCAGTAAGCCTCATGTCCACTTTCAGTAAGCCCCTGGTCCACTTTCAGTAAGCCCCATGTCCACTTTCAGTAAGCCTCATTTCCACTTTCAGTAAGCCCCATGTCCACTTTCAGTTAGCCCCATGTCCACTTTCAGTAAGCCCCATGTCCACTTTCAGTAAGCCCCATGTCCACTTTCAGTAAACCCCATGTCCACTTTCAGTAAGCCCCATGTCCACTTTCAGTAAGCCCCATGTCCACTTTCAGTAAGCCCCATGGCCACTTTCAGTAAGCCCCATGTCCACTTTCAGTAAGCCCCATGTCCACTTTCAGTAAACCCCATGTCCACTTTCAGTAAGCCCCATGTCCACTTTCAGTAAACCCCATGGCCACTTTCAGTAAACCCCATGTCCACTTTCAGTTAGCCCCTGGTCCACTTTCAGTTAGCCCCATGGCCACTTTCAGTAAGCCCCATGTCCACTTTCAGTAAACCCCATGGGTGGGTGGCTCAGTTTGTACAGTGTGGCGCTTGCAACGCCAGAGTTGTGGGTTAATTCCCACGAGGGACCAGTATGAAAATGTATGCATTCACTACTGTAAGTCTCTCTGACTCACTACTGTAAGTCTCTCTGGATAAGAGTGTCTGCTAAATGACTCACTACTGTAAGTCTCTCTGGATAAGAGTGTCTGCTAAATGACTCACTACTGTAAGTCTCTCTGGATAAGAGTGTCTGCTAAATGACTCACTACTGTAAGTCTCTCTGGATAAGAGTGTCTGCTAAATGACTCACTACTGTAAGTCTCTCTGGATAAGAGTGTCTGCTAAATGACTAAAGTGTAAAAATGTGTCTTACTACCACAGACCTGTTTGCCTTGTCCTGACAGACGTGCCCTGACAGACGTGTCCTGACAGACGTGTCCTGACAGACGTGTCCTGACAGACGTGTCCTGACAGACGTGTCCCGACAGACGTGCCCCGACAGACGTGTCCTGACAGACGTGTTCTGACAGACGTGCCCTGACAGACGTGTCCTGACAGACGTGTTCTGACAGATGTGCCCTGACAGACGTGCCCTGACAGACGTGTCCCGACAGACGTGCCCTGACAGACGTGTCCTGACAGACGTGTTCTGACAGACGTGCCCTGACAGACGTGGCCTGACAGACGTGTCCCGACAGACGTGCCCTGACAGACGTGCCCTGACAGACGTGTCCCGACAGACGTGCCCCGACAGACGTGTCCTGACGTGCCCTGACAGACGTGCCCTGACAGACGTGCCCTGACAGACGTGTCCCGACAGACGTGCCCCGACAGACGTGTCCTGACAGACGTGTTCTGACAGACGTGGCCTGACAGACGTGTCCCGACAGACGTGCCCTGACAGACGTGCCCTGACAGACGTGTCCCGACAGACGTGCCCTGACAGACGTGCCCTGACAGACGTGTCCTGACAGACGTGTTCTGACAGACGTGCCCTGACAGACGTGCCCTGACAGACGTGTCCTGACAGACGTGTTCTGACAGACGTGCCCTGACAGACGTGCCCCGACAGACGTGTCCCGACAGACGTGCCCTGACAGACGTGCCCTGACAGACGTGTCCCGACAGACGTGCCCTGACAGACGTGTCCTGACAGACGTGTTCTGACAGACGTGCCCTGACAGACGTGCCCTGACAGACGTGCCCTGACAGACGTGCCCTGACAGACGTGCCCTGACAGACGTGTCCTGACAGACGTGTCCTGACAGACGTGCCCTGACAGACGCGCCCTGACAGACGCGCCCTGACAGACTTGTCCTGACAGACGTGTCCTGACAGACGTGCCCTGACAGACGTGCCCCGACAGACGTGCCCCGACAGACGTGCCCCGACAGACGTGTCCCGACAGACGTGCCCCGACAGACGTGCCCCGACAGACGTGCCCCGACAGACGTGCCCCGACAGACGTGTCCTGACAGACGTGTAGGTCTTTCCCTCTGGGAGAACTGAGATGATTGTCTCTTTCTTTCCTCTGTCCGTCTCCAGGTGACCTCAGTGTGTGGGCTATCTCTCCGTCTCCAGGTGACCTCAGTGTGTGGGCTATCTCTCCAGAAGAGAGGAACAAACATGACAAACAGTTTGACACCCTCTCTCCCACCATGGGCTACATCTCAGGTACCAAGACACCGCATGCATCCACACCAATATTTTACTACGGTTTTCTCCCCCATCTCTCCATACTGTGATGTCTTTTCTGTTTTTGTTCTATCTCTCGCTCTTTCTCTCTCGCTCTTTCTCTCTTGCTCTTTCTCTTGTTCTCTCGCTCTCGTTCTCTCTCTCGCTCTCTCGCTCTCGTTCTCTCGCTCTCGTTCGCTCTCTCTCTCGTTCTCTCTCGCTCTCGTTCTCTCGCTCTCGTTCGCTCTCTCTCTCTCGTTCTCTCTCTCTCTCTCTCTCTCGTTCTCGCTCTCGCTCTCTCTCTCGCTCTCTCTCTCGCTCTCTCTCTCGCTCTCTCTCGCTCTCTCTCTCTCTCGTTCTCTCTCGCTCTCTCTCTCGCTCTCTCTCTCGCACTCGCTCTCTCTCTCGTTCTCAATCTCTCATTCTCTCTCTCTCTCTCGTTCTCTCTCTCTCTCGTTCTCTCTCTCTCGTTCTCTCTCTCTCGTTCTCTCTCTCTCTCTCGTTCTCTCTCTCGTTCTCTCTGTCGTTCTCTCTCTCTCTCTCTCTCTCTCTCATTCTCTCTCGTTCGCTCTCTCTCTCTTGTTCGCTCTCTCTCTCTCATTCTCTCTCTCGTTCTCTCTCTCCAGGGGAGCAGGCCAGGAAGTTCTTCTTGCAGTCGGGTCTTCCCTCCTCGGTTCTTGCAGAGATATGGTGAACACACACACACACACACACACACACACACACACACACACACACACACACACACACACACACACACACACACACACACACACACACACACACACACACACACACACACACACACACACACACACACACACACACACACACTGTAATAGGGATTTCCAGGTGAATAAGGAGAGCAGTCGTTAATAGGGTCATTTTAAAAGATTTTACAAGCTGCTCAACAGAGAATTATAATATTATTAACCTTAATCCTTAACAGTCTAAGCTGGAGGGGGGGGGGGGGTCATTTAGCTATTTGATTTTGATGAAACATTTGATTTGATTTATAAGGATCTCCATTAGCTAATGGCGACAGCTAGTCTTACTGTGGTCGGACATAACGAAAAAGACATTACAGACAATACCATTGAATTTGGCCTTACTGCTATTAGCACAAAGAAACACATTGGATACCAGATTCATACATGGAAAAACAGATGGTCAAAAAATATATCAGAGAATAAAGTTTGATTTAAAGTGTCTGTCCTGTATCTGAGAGATATAAGAAAGACCAGGGTTATTTTTATTATTATTTGTTACCCATATTTAACCAATTTATTTTGGCGATAAACTACTTCCATATACAGGGCCTTCAGAAAGTATTCACACCCCTTGACTTTACATTTTGTTACTTCCTGAATATAGAATGGATTACATTGTTACTGACCAGTAATGGATTACATTGTCACACACAATACCCAGTAATGTCAAAGTGGAATTATGTTTTTCAAAACTTTTACAAATTAATACAAAATGAAAAGCTAAAATGTCTTGAGTCAACAGTTATTCAATACCTTTGTTATGGCCTAAATAAGTGAATGGGTAAAATGTACTTAACAAGTCACTTTGTGTGCAGTAATAGTGTTTAACAGGATTTTTGAATTACTACCTCATCTCTATACCCCACACATACAATTATCTGTAGGGTCCCTCAGTCGAGCAGTGAATTTCAAACACAGATTCAACCACAAAGACCAGGGAGGTATTCCATTGCCTCACAAAGAAGGGCACCTATTGGTAGATACAGATTTTTTTTAAAGCAGACATTGAATATCCCTTTGAGCAGGGTGACATTATTAATTACACTTTGGATGGTGTATCAATACACCCAGTTACTACAAAGATACAGGCGTCCTTCCTAACTCAGTTTTCGGAGAGGAAGGAAACCATTTAGGCATTACACCATGAGGCCAATGGTGACTTTAAAACAGTTGCAGAGTTTAATGGCTGTGATAGGAGAACACTGAGGATGGATCAACAACATTGTAGTTACTCCACAATACTAACCTAAATGACAATGAAAAGAAGGAACCCTGTACAGAATAAAAATATTCCAAAACATGCATCCTGTTTGCAACAATGCACTAAAGTAATACTGCAAAAAATGTGGCAAAGAAATTACCTTTTTGTCCTGAATACAAAGTGTTATGTTTGGGGCAAATCCAATACAACACATTACTGAATACCACTCTCCTTATTTTCAAGCATAGATATGGCTGCATCATGTTATGGGTATGCTTGTAATCATTAAGGACTGGGGAGTTTTTCAGGATAAAAAATAAACAGAATGGAGCTAAGTACAGGCAAAATCAGTCGGCTTTCCACCAGACACTGGGAGAAGAATTCACCTTTCAGCAGCACAATAACCTAAAACACAAGGCCAAATATACACTGGATTTTCTTACCAAGAAGACAGTCAAGAAGAGTCGCAGAGTTACACTTTTGAATTAAATCGACTCCAAGATCTATGGTAAGACCTGAAAATGGTTGTCAAACGATGACCGACTACCAATTTGACAGAGTGTGAAGAATTTTGATAAGAATGTTGAACAATCCAGGTGTGTAAAGCTCTTAGATATTTCCCCAGAAAGACTTACATCTGTAATCACTGACGGCATTGTATACTTCTGTCCATTTTTCAGACTGTCACCGGGCTTCCTTCAGATGAGTCTTGTAATGTGTGTTAGAGCAAAACAACCGAAATGTTTGCGTTCGTGAGAGTCTCACCTTTTCATATTAGTGTGTAGCCCGAACTGTTCGGACGCTACAGACCGATTCCGCAGATGCGGACGGCTGCCATTGGCAGATGCGGTGGATAGATACAAAAACACCATCTCTGGCTTCAACAAACCGACGTTGATGTGGACGTCAACTAGGGGGTTTTAACATACTAATCAGACAGAAAAACATGTCAACGCCAGCTGAGAGGCATTTAGGAAGTCCGCTACTGAATCACACACTGTCACAGAATACAGTAATAATCAGCGTGTCCTCGGCCCTTGCGCCTCCAGTCTGGTGTCAAACACTATCAACATATTTGACAACAATCCATAACATTCTACCCGCACCTTGCACTCACAGAACACTGGCAGACTGTGTATTACAGAAAGGGAAAATGTATAAAATGCTAAACATGAACTTTATTCACATTACACACACACACACACACACACACACACACACACACACACACACACACACACACACACACACACACACACACACACACACACACACACACACACACACACACACACACACACACACACACACCCTGCTCTCCAGTCACACACAGAGTAAGGAAGTAACACATAAGCAATATGTCTCCATGTTTGTGCCCCATGTGAGGATATTCCATAGTAATGACCCTCTCTGACCCCCAGGGCGCTGGCTGACATGAGTAAGGACGGGAAGATGGACAGGTTGGAGTTCTCCATCTCTATGAAACTCATTAAGCTCAAACTGCAGGGCACGCCCCTTCTCTCAACTTTACCAATCATCATGAAGCAGCCGCCAGTGCCCGCCCCTAGCCCCTCCTCTACAGACGCCATGTCCGCCTCGCGCTACGGTACTTTAAATCAGACACACATACATAGACTTCTCTTCTGTTCTCAATATGTCTGTAGATGGTTTATCTTAATATTTATTTTGACTCTTTAATGTTCTGTGTCTCTCCAGGAATGGGTTCCGTGCCAAACCTTTCTATGATGCCCGGAGGCATCGCCATGCTCACCCCCATGACCCCTAACCTCTCACCCATGACACCTATGAGCGGCCTCACCCCCATGATCCCAACAGCTACAGGCATGGCCCCCATGGTTTCCATGCCAACGATGCCCATGCCCTTGCTGCCGTCCCTTGGCAGCCCCGCTTTGCCCAACGGCACTATGGGTATTCTACAGCAACTCCCACCAGGACACATGGGGACAGGTAAGAGGAAGACAGTCTCTGTCTCTGTGTGTGTCTGTCTCTCTGTCTATGCATGTCTCTCTGTCTCTCTCTGTCTATGCATGTCTCTCTGTCTCTCTCTGTCTATGCATGTCTCTCTGTCTCTCTCTGTCTATGCATGTCTCTCTGTCTCTCTCTGTCTATGTATGTCTCTCTGTGTGTCTCTCTCTCTGTCTATGCATGTCTCTCTGTCTCTCTCTGTCTATGTATGTCTCTCTGTGTCTCTCTCTCTCTCTGTCTATGTATGTCTCTCTGTCTCTCTCTGTCTCTCTCTGTCTATGTATGTCTCTCTGTCTATCTCTCTCTCTCTCTGTATGTGTCTATCTCTGTGTCACTCTCCCATTGTCTCTCTGTGTTTCTGTATGTGTCTCTGTCTCTGTCTCTGTGTCTCTCTCTCGGTCTCTCTCCGTCTCTTTATGTCTCTCTGTCTCTGTGTCTCTCTCTGTATGTGTCTCTCTCTGTGTCTTTCTCTCTCATCAGTGGTTTTCAACAGGTGTGCTGCAAAACGTTCCCTCATCTTATACACCTGGTTGATTAGATTTGGGAGCACCAGTGTCTCCTAAAACCAGCATCATACATTGAACACATCTGTATCGTTGTTTCAGGAAGTTGTTACAGTTGTATCATTTATTTGAATGGTGCTCATCATGAGCAAAGTCATTTGGATCATTTTACTGTGAGAACCGTTAGCACAGGCAAGTCAGATCAGGCTGAGCTGTACCACGGCCTCTGTCACAGAGACAAACAGAGCATGGCTTTAAAACGTAGAAACTCGCTTGTCTCAAACTGTTCAAAAGTAATGACCCATATTAACAGAGCTGCATTTCTATCCATCTCGTGTTCACAGGACGCTCTTAAAGGGGTACACACATTCATCATAATAAACAATAATTTGTCACAAAAAACGGTTTATTTTTAGTATGGACCAGGGCCGTTAAGAAAATGTAGGTGTGCCACTAGTCTTTATTTCATCAAGGTGTGCCACTAGTCTTTATTTCATCAAGGTGTACCACTAGTCTTTATTTCATCAAGGTGTACCACTAGTCTTTATTTCATCAAGGTGTGCCACTAGTCTTTATTTCATCAAGGTGTGTCACTAGTCTTTATTTCATCAAGGTGTGCCACTAGTCTTTATTTCATCAAGGTGTACCACTAGTCTTTATTTCATCAAGGTGTGCCACTAGTCTTTATTTCATCAAGGTGTGCCACTAGTCTTTATTTCATCAAGGTGTACCACTAGTCTTTATTTCATCAAGGTGTACCACTAGTCTTTATTTCATCAAGCTGTGCCACTAGTCTTTATTTCATCAAGGTGTGCCACTAGTCTTTATTTCATCAAGGTGTACCACTAGTCTTTATTTCATCAAGGTGTGCCACTAGTCTTTATTTCATCAAGGTGTACCACTAGTCTTTATTTCATCAAGGTGTACCACTAGTCTTTATTTCATCAAGGTGTGCCACTAGTCTTTATTTCATCAAGGTGTGCCACTAGTCTTTATTTCATCAAGGTGTGCCACTAGTCTTTATTTCATCAAGGTGTACCACTAGTCTTTATTTCATCAAGGTGTACCACTAGTCTTTATTTCATCAAGGTGTGCCACTAGTCTTTATTTCATCAAGGTGTGCCACTCGTCTTTATTTCATCAAGGTGTGCCACTAGTCTTTATTTCATCAAGGTGTACCACTAGTCTTTATTTCATCAAGGTGTGCCACTAGTCTTTATTTCATCAAGGTGTACCACTAGTCTTTATTTCATCAAGGTGTGCCACTAGTCTTTATTTCATCAAGGTGTGCCACTAGTCTTTATTTCATCAAGGTGTACCACTAGTCTTTATTTCATCAAGGTGTGCCACTAGTCTTTATTTCATCAAGGTGTGCCACTAGTCTTTATTTCATCAAGGTGTGCCACTAGTCTTTATTTCATCAAGGTGTACCACTAGTCTTTATTTCATCAAGGTGTACCACTAGTCTTTATTTCATCAAGGTGTGCCACTAGTCTTTATTTCATCAAGGTGTACCACTAGTCTTTATTTCATCAAGGTGTGCCACTAGTCTTTATTTCATCAAGGTGTGCCACTAGTCTTTATTTCATCAAGGTGTGCCACTAGTCTTTATTTCATCAAGGTGTACCACTAGTCTTTATTTCATCAAGGTGTGCCACTAGTCTTTATTTCATCAAGGTGTACCACTAGTCTTTATTTCATCAAGGTGTGCCACTAGTCTTTATTTCATCAAGGTGTGCCACTAGTCTTTATTTCATCAAGGTGTGCCACTAGTCTTTATTTCATCAAGGTGTACCACTAGTCTTTATTTCATCAAGGTGTGCCACTAGTCTTTATTTCATCAAGGTGTACCACTAGTCTTTATTTCATCAAGGTGTGCCACTAGTCTTTATTTCATCAAGGTGTGCCACTAGTCTTTATTTCATCAAGGTGTACCACTAGTCTTTATTTCATCAAGGTGTGCCACTAGTCTTTATTTCATCAAGGTGTACCACTAGTCTTTATTTCATCAAGGTGTACCACTAGTCTTTATTTCACCAAGGTGTGTCACTAGTCTTTATTTCATCAAGGTGTACCACTAGTCTTTATTTCATCAAGGTGTGCCACTAGTCTTTATTTCATCAAGGTGTGCCACTAGTCTTTATTTCATCAAGGTGTACCACTAGTCTTTATTTCATCAAGGTGTACCACTAGTCTTTATTTCATCAAGGTGTGCCACTAGTCTTTATTTCATCAAGGTGTACCACTAGTCTTTATTTCATCAAGGTGTGCCACTAGTCTTTATTTCATCAAGGTGTACCACTAGTCTTTATTTCATCAAGGTGTGCCACTAGTCTTTATTTCATCAAGGTGTGCCACTAGTCTTTATTTCATCAAGGTGTACCACTAGTCTTTATTTCATCAAGGTGTGCCACTAGTCTTTATTTCATCAAGGTGTGCCACTAGTCTTTATTTCATCAAGGTGTACCACTAGTCTTTATTTCATCAAGGTGTGCCACTAGTCTTTATTTCATCAAGGTGTGCCACTAGTCTTTATTTCATCAAGGTGTACCACTAGTCTTTATTTCATCAAGGTGTGCCACTAGTCTTTATTTCATCAAGGTGTGCCACTCGTCTTTATTTCATCAAGGTGTGCCACTAGTCTTTATTTCATCAAGGTGTACCACTAGTCTTTATTTCATCAAGGTGTGCCACTAGTCTTTATTTCATCAAGGTGTACCACTAGTCTTTATTTCATCAAGGTGTGCCACTAGTCTTTATTTCATCAAGGTGTGCCACTAGTCTTTATTTCATCAAGGTGTGCCACTAGTCTTTATTTCATCAAGGTGTGCCACTAGTCTTTATTTCATCAATGTGTGCCACTAGTCTTTATTTCATCAAGGTGTACCACTAGTCTTTATTTCATCAAGGTGTGCCACTAGTCTTTATTTCATCAAGGTGTGCCACTAGTCTTTATTTCATCAAGGTGTGCCACTAGTCTTTATTTCATCAAGGTGTGCCACTAGTCTTTATTTCATCAAGGTGTGCCACTAGTCTTTATTTCATCAAGGTGTACCACTAGTCTTTATTTCATCAAGGTGTGCCACTAGTCTTTATTTCATCAAGGTGTACCACTAGTCTTTATTTCATCAAGGTGTGCCACTAGTCTTTATTTCATCAAGGTGTGCCACTAGTCTTTATTTCATCAAGGTGTGCCACTAGTCTTTATTTCATCAAGGTGTACCACTAGTCTTTATTTCATCAAGGTGTGCCACTAGTCTTTATTTCATCAAGGTGTACCACTAGTCTTTATTTCATCAAGGTGTGCCACTAGTCTTTATTTCATCAAGGTGTGCCACTAGTCTTTATTTCATCAAGGTGTGCCACTAGTCTTTATTTCATCAAGGTGTACCACTAGTCTTTATTTCATCAAGGTGTGCCACTAGTCTTTATTTCATCAAGGTGTACCACTAGTCTTTATTTCATCAAGGTGTGCCACTAGTCTTTATTTCATCAAGGTGTGCCACTAGTCTTTATTTCATCAAGGTGTACCACTAGTCTTTATTTCATCAAGGTGTGCCACTAGTCTTTATTTCATCAAGGTGTACCACTAGTCTTTATTTCATCAAGGTGTACCACTAGTCTTTATTTCACCAAGGTGTGTCACTAGTCTTTATTTCATCAAGGTGTACCACTAGTCTTTATTTCATCAAGGTGTGCCACTAGTCTTTATTTCATCAAGGTGTGCCACTAGTCTTTATTTCATCAAGGTGTACCACT